>NC_138293.1:99410000-99427500 GCF_965601325.2 Salmo salar
GCAGCCAGCTCTAGAAATGTTTTATTTTTACTTTATTTAACTAGGCAAATCAGTTAAGAACAAATTCTTATTTACAATGATGGACTACACCGGCCAAACCCGGACGATGCTGGGTCAATTGTGCGCCACCCTATTGGGCTCCCAATCACGGCCGGTTGTGATACAGCCTGGATTTGAACCAGGGTGTCTGTAGTGACGCCTCAAGCACTGAGATGCAGTGCCTTAGACCGCTGCCCCAAACGTCTTCCATTTAACAATGATGGAAGCCACTGTGTTCTGACATGCACTGTCAACTGTGGGTCTGAATACTTTTTTTGTTAATACATTCGCAAAAATGTCTAAAAACCTGTTTTTGCTTTGTGATTATGGGGTATTGTATGTAGATTGATGAGGAAAACAATTAATTTAATCAATTTTAGAATAATCCATGTGTAAAAAGTGAGAGTGTCTGAATACTTTCCGAATGCACTGTATATAGTAGTAGTGTGAGGTATTGTAGATGGTCTGTAATAGTCTACATGTATATAATAGTAGTGTGAAGTATGGTAGATGATCTGTAGTAGTCTACATGTATATAATAGTAGTGTGAGGTATGGTAGATGATCTTACCTGGTCTACATGTATATAATAGTAGTGTGAGGTATGGTAGATGATCTGTAGTAGTCTACATGTATATAATAGTAGTGTGAGGTATGGTAGATGATCTTACCTGGTCTACATGTATATAATAGTAGTGTGAGGTATGGTAGATGATCTTACCTGGCCTACATGTATATAATAGTAGTGTGAGGTATGGTAGATGACCTTACCTGGTCTACATGTATATAATAGTAGTGTGAGGTATGGTAGATGATCTGTAGTAGTCTAGATGTATATAATAGTAGTGTGAGGTATGGTAGATGGTCTGTAGTAGTCTAGATGTATATAATAGTAGTGTGAGGTATGGTAGATGGTCTTACCTGGTCTACATGTATATAATAGTAGTGTGAGGTATGGTAGATGGTCTGTAGTAGTCTAGATGTATATAATAGTAGTGTTAGGTATGGTAGATGATCTTACCTGGTCTACATGTATATAATAGTAGTGTGAGGTATGGTAGATGATCTGTAGTAGTCTAGATGTATATAATAGTAGTGTGAGGTATGGTAGATGGTCTTACCTGGTCTACATGTATATAATAGTAGTGTGAGGTATGGTAGATGGTCTGTAGTAGTCTACATGTATATAATAGTAGTGTGAGGTATGGTAGATGGTCTGTAGTAGTCTACATGTATATAATAGTAGTGTGAGGTATGGTAGATGGTCTGTAGTAGTCTACATGTATATAATAGTAGTGTGAGGTATGGTAGATGACCTTACCTGGTCTACATGTATATAATAGTAGTGTGAGGTATGGTAGATGATCTGTAGTAGTCTACATGTATATAATAGTAGTGTGAGGTATGGTAGATGGTCTGTAGTAGTCTAGATGTATATAATAGTAGTGTGAGGTATGGTAGATGACCTTACCTGGTCTACATGTATATAATAGTAGTGTGAGGTATGGTAGATGGTCTGTAGTAGTCTAGATGTATATAATAGTAGTGTGAGGTATGGTAGATGACCTTACCTGGTCTACATGTATATAATAGTAGTGTGAGGTATGGTAGATGACCTTACCTGGTCTACATGTATATAATAGTAGTGTGAGGTATGGTAGATGATCTGTAGTAGTCTACATGTATATAATAGTAGTGTGAGGTATGGTAGATGATCTGTAGTAGTCTAGATGTATATAATAGTAGTGTGAGGTATGGTAGATGATCTGTAGTAGTCTAGATGTATATAATAGTAGTGTGAGGTATGGTAGATGATCTGTAGTAGTCTACATGTATATAATAGTAGTGTTAGGTATGGTAGATGATCTGTAGTAGTCTACATGTATATAATAGTAGTGTGAGGTATGGTAGATGGTCTGTAGTAGTCTAGATGTATATAATAGTAGTGTGAGGTATGGTAGATGGTCTGTAGTAGTCTACATGTATATAATAGTAGTGTGAGGTATGGTAGATGACCTTACCTGGTCTACATGTATATAATAGTAGTGTGAGGTATGGTAGATGGTCTGTAGTAGTCTAGATGTATATAATAGTAGTGTGAGGTATGGTAGATGACCTTACCTGGTCTACATGTATATAATAGTAGTGTGAGGTATGGTAGATGGTCTGTAGTAGTCTACATGTATATAATAGTAGTGTGAGGTATGGTAGATGGTCTGTAGTAGTCTAGATGTATATAATAGTAGTGTGAGGTATGGTAGATGGTCTTACCTGGTCTACATGTATATAATAGTAGTGTGAGGTATGGTAGATGATCTGTAGTAGTCTACATGTATATAATAGTAGTGTGAGGTATGGTAGATGATCTGTAGTAGTCTAGATGTATATAATAGTAGTGTGAGGTATGGTAGATGATCTTACCTGGTCTACATGTATATAATAGTAGTGTTAGGTATGGTAGATGATCTTACCTGGTCTACATGTATATAATAGTAGTGTGAGGTATGGTAGATGATCTGTAGTAGTCTACATGTATATAATAGTAGTGTTAGGTATGGTAGATGATCTTACCTGGTCTACATGTATATAATAGTAGTGTGAGGTATGGTAGATGATCTGTAGTAGTCTAGATGTATATAATAGTAGTGTGAGGTATGGTAGATGATCTTACCTGGTCTACATGTATATAATAGTAGTGTGAGGTATGGTAGATGATCTTACCTGGTCTACATGTATATAATAGTAGTGTGAGGTATGGTAGATGATCTTACCTGGTCTACATGTATATAATAGTAGTGTGAGGTATGGTAGATGACCTTACCTGGTCTACATGTATATAATAGTAGTGTGAGGTATGGTAGATGACCTTACCTGGTCTACATGTATATAATAGTAGTGTGAGGTATGGTAGATGACCTTACCTGGTCTACATGTATATAATAGTAGTGTGAGGTATGGTAGATGATCTGTAGTAGTCTACATGTATATAATAGTAGTGTGAGGTATGGTAGATGATCTGTAGTAGTCTAGATGTATATAATAGTAGTGTGAGGTATGGTAGATGGTCGTACCTGGTCTACATGTATATAGTAGTAGTGTGAGGTATGGTAGATGATCTGTAGTAGTCTACATGTATATAATAGTAGTGTGAGGTATGGTAGATGATCTGTAGTAGTCTACATGTATATAATAGTAGTGTGAGGTATGGTAGATGATCTGTAGTAGTCTACATGTATATAATAGTAGTGTGAGGTATGGTAGATGATCTTACCTGGTCTACATGTATATAATAGTAGTGTGAGGTATGGTAGATGATCTGTAGTAGTCTACATGTATATAATAGTAGTGTGAGGTATGGTAGATGATCTTACCTGGTCTACATGTATATAATAGTAGTGTGAAGTATGGTAGATGGTCTGTAGTAGTCTAGATGTATATAATAGTAGTGTGAGGTATGGTAGATGATCTTACCTGGTCTACATGTATATAATAGTAGTGTGAGGTATGGTAGATGACCTTACCTGGTCTACATGTATATAATAGTAGTGTGAGGTATGGTAGATGATCTTACCTGGTCTACATGTATATAATAGTAGTGTTAGGTATGGTAGATGATCTTACCTGGTCTACATGTATATAATAGTAGTGTGAGGTATGGTAGATGGCCTTGAACAGGCGTTGGAACTGCCGAGACGCTCTGCCATGGACCACCAAGACGAAGGCGATGCGAACAGGCACAGAAGGGGCAGTCTGCTCTGAGCCCTCATCCCACTGTACATTCACATTGGCCTTACCTGGACACACACACAGACACACACGTACACACAGGGAAGGTAGGAAGAAGACAGGGCTAACTTTATTACTGAAGAAATGCTGTGTTAAATAGTAGAGTGCACAAATAGAACGTTTTATAGAAAGTGTCATTTCTATGGGGACTTCTCAGTATGGAGGAGTAGTATGTTGATGTTTAGATGATGACTTCTCAGTATGGAGGAGTAGTATGTTGATGTTTAGATGGGGACTTCTCAGTATGGAGGAGTAGTATGTTGATGTTTAGATGATGACTTCTCAGTATGGAGGAGTAGTATGTTGATGTTTAGATGATGACTTCTCAGTATGGAGGAGTAGTATGTTGATGTTTAGATGATGACTTCTCAGTATGGAGGAGTAGTATGTTGATGTTTAGATGATGACTTCTCAGTATGGAGGAGTAGTATGTTGATGTTTAGATGGGGACTTCTCAGTATGGAGGAGTAGTATGTTGATGTTTAGATGGGGACTTCTCAGTATGGAGGAGTAGTATGTTGATGTTTAGATGGGGACTTCTCAGTATGGAGGAGTAGTATGTTGATGTTTAGATGGGGACTTCTCAGTATGGAGGAGTAGTATGTTGATGTTTAGATGGGGACTTCTCAGTATGGAGGAGTAGTGGGGCGTTGTGAAAACAGTAGGTTTTTACCTTCCTGCTGCACTGGGGCGTTGTGAAAACAGTAGTTTTTTACCTTCCTGCTACACTGGGGCGTTGTGAAAACAGTAGGTTTTATGGTGAGCAATGCTTTACATTGACTACAGTCCCCTCAAAGCTCATCACCAAGCTCGGGATCCTGGGACCTAAACACCTCCCTCTGCAACTGGATCCCGGACTTTCTGAGAAGCCGCCCCCAGGTGGTGAGGGTACGATGACCCTCAACATGTGTGCCCCTCAGGGGTGTGTGCTTAGTCCCCTCCTGTACTCCCTCTTCACCCACGACAGTGTGGTAACGCACAACTCCAACACCATTATCAAGTTTGCTGATGACACGACAGTGGTAGGCCTGGTGCTTCTACACCTGCATTGCTTGCTGTTTGGGGTTTTAGGCTGGGTTTCTGTACAGCACTTTGATATATCAGCTGATGTAAGAAGGGCTATATAAATACATTTGATTTGATTTGATCACCAACGACAATGAGACAGCCTACATGGAGGATGTCAGAGACCCGGAGCTGATCGAGGACTAAAGGAAATGGAGGGGCGAGCACACATCCATCCACATCAATGGGGCAGTAGTGGGCTCCCGAGTGGCGCAGCGGTTTAAGGCACTGCATCTCAGTGCAAGAGGCATCACTACAGTCCCTGGTTCTAATCTGCATTGTTGAATAAGGGCTCGTAAGTAAGCATTTCAGGGTAAAGTCTACACCTGTTGTATTCTGCGCATATGACAAATACAATGTTATTTTATTTGAGGTTTTTACCTTCCTGCGACACTGGACGCTTAACTTTAGTCCTAGGACAACCCAGCCAGCCAGCCAACCCAGCCAGCCCACCCAGCCAGCCAGCCAACCCAGCCAACCCAGCCAACCCAGCCAACCCAGCCAGCCAGCCAACCCAGCCAACCCAGCCAGCCAGCCAACCCAGCCAACCCAGCCAGCCAGCCAACCCAGCCAACCCACCCAGCCAGCCAGCCAACCCAGCCAACCCAGCCAACCCAGCCAGCCAGCCAACCCAGCCAACCCAGCCAGCCAGCCAACCCAGCCAACCCAGCCAGCCAACCCAGCCAGCCAGCCAACCCAGCCAACTAGCCAACCCAGCCAGCCAACCCAGCAAGCCAGCCAGCCAGCCAACCCAGCAAGCCAGCCAACCCAGCCAACCCAGCCAACCCAGCCAACCCAGCCAGCCAACCCAGCCAACCCAGCCAACCAGCCAGCCAACCCAGCCAACCCAGCCAACCCAGCCAACCCAGCCAGCCAACCCAGCCAGCCAACCCAGCCAACCAGCCAGCTAGCCAGCCAGCCAACCCAGCCAGCCAGCCAACCCAGCCAACTAGCCAACCCAGCCAGCCAGCCAACCCAGCCAACCCAGCCAACCCAGCCAGCCAGCCAACCCAGCCAGCCAACCCAGCCAACTAGCCAACCCAGCCAACCCAGCCAACCCAGCCAGCCAGCCAACCCAGCCAGCCAACCCAGCCAACCCAGCCAACCAGCCAGCCAGCCAACCCAGCCAACCCAGCCAACCCAGCCAGCCAGCCAACCCAGCCAGCCAACCCAGCCAACCCAGCCAACCAGCCAGCCAGCCAACCCAGCCAACCCAGCCAACCCAGCCAGCCAACCCAGCCAACCCAGCCAACCCAGCCAGCCAACCAACCCAGCCAACACAGCCAACCCAGCCAACTAGCCAGCCAGCCAACCCAGCCAGCCAGCCAGCCAACCCAGCCAACCAGCCAGCCAACCCAGCCAGCCAACCCAGCCAACCCAGCCAGCCAACCCAGCCAACCAGCCAGCCAGCCAACCCAGCCAACTAGCCAACCCAGCCAACTAGCCAACTAGCCAACCCAGCCAACCCAGCCAACTAGCCAACCCAGCCAACCCAGCCAACCCAGCCAACCCAGCCAACCAGCCAACTCAGCCAACCCAGCCAACCAGCCAACCCAGCCAACCCAGCCAACTAGCCAGCCAGCCAACACTAGTCAGCCAGGCAGCCAGGCAGCCAACCAAAACCAGCCAGCCAGCACCATCCAATCATTCTAAAGCTATAGATATCCTCTCCTCTCCCTTACTGCATCATCAAAGAGACATATAATCATATAAATTAAATGCTGAATCTAAACCTTAAACTTTCTGGGCGGTTGGATGACAGTCTATCTTTAGTCAAGCTCTGCCCCCCCCCACACACACACACACACACACGCTTTACTCAGCACTTCTCTATCTAACTCCTGTACTAACTAGTGTGTAATTACACTGGCTTGGCGTGGCCACTGCCCTATAGTGAGTAGAGTAGTATACACTGCAGCTCAAATGGCACCCTATGCACTATATAGTGCACTACTTTTTACCAGAGTGTAGTATAAAGTGTACAGGGTGGTGTTTGGGACACACCCATAGAGCAGGGAATGTGTTGGAATGTTCCCTAAATAGATCAGGCACTGGCAAGGCAGCCTCCCTGGGGAGTTCTAGATGGAACCCTCGGGAGAGCCCTTACTTCTGTCTCCAGGGTGACAAGTACCCTTTCCCTCCCTCTGTCTTTCTCTTCCCTCTGGGGATGGCGAGGTGACAAGGAGAAAAGACAAGGAGAGGATACAAGGAGAGGAGACACGGTGAGGAGACTAAGCAAGGAGGAAAGGATAGGTGACAAGGAGGGGAGACAAGGAGAGGTGACAAGGGGAGGAGACAAGGGGAGGAGACAAGGGTAGGATACATGGAGAGGAGACAAGGAGAGGAGACAAGGAGAGGAGACACGGCAAGGAGACAAGGATAGGTGACAAGGAGGGGAGACAAGGAGAGGTGACAAGGGGAGGAGACAAAGATATATGACAAGGATAGGAGACAAGGAGAGGAGACAAGGTAAGGAAACAAGTATGACTGTGGCGGTCATGTAATTTCGGATGAGGGTAATTGTCCAGCCAAATGACTGTGGTCTCTGTACTAACCGTTCAAATAGCAACAAAAAAGTAATAACATGTATACATTTTTAGACGCACATTTTCTCCTTTCCTCCTCCACTCCTGACCACATGTGCTGACATAGAAATAGAATGAATAGAGTGACAGGTTCCAAGACCGTTCTATTCATTGTATTACAGGGCTGTGACGGTCATGGTACTTTGGATGATGGTAATTGGCCAGCCAAATGGCCGCGGTCACTGTAATAACCGTTTGAAATAGCATTTATTTGTTATATATACACTGAACAAAAATATAAAGGCAACATGGAAAGTTTTTCATGAGCTGAAGTAAAAGATCCCAGAAACATTCCGGACGCACAAAAAGCTTATTTCTCTCAAAGTTTATGCAAAAATTGAAAGACAGAGGGAGGGAAAGAGTACTTGTCACCGTGGAGACAGAAGTCAGGACTCTCCCGAGGGTTCCGTTTATGCTGTTCTGTGAAGGGAGTAGTACACAGCGTTGTACGACATCTTCAGTTTCTTGGCAATTTCTCGCATGGAATAACCTTCATTTCTCAGAACAAGAATAGACTGACGAGTTTCAAAAGAAAGTTATTTGTTTCTGGACATTTTGAGCCTGTAATCGAACCCACAAATGCTGATGCTCCAGATACTCAACATAATTGCAAAAGGGTTTTCTAATGATCAATTATCCTTTTAAAATGATGAACTTGGATTAGCTAACACAACGTGCCATTGGAACACAGGAGTGATGGTTGCTGATAATGGGCCTCTGTATGCCTATGTAGATATTCCATTAAAAATCAGCTGTTTCCAGCTACAATAGTCATTTACAACATTTAAAAAAAAAAGTTTACTAGGCAAGTAGGTTAAGAACAAATTGTTATTTACAATGACAGCCTAGGAACAGTGTGTTAATGGCCTTGTCCAGAATGACAGATTTTTACCTTGTCAGCTCGGGGATTTGATCTTGCAACCTTTCGGTTACTAGTCCAACGCTCTAACCACTAGGCTACCTGCCGCCCCGTGCAGACATTAACAATGTCTACACTGTATTTCTGATCAATTTGATGTTATTTTAATGGACAAAAAAAACACTTTTCTTTCAAAAACAAGGACATTTCTAAGTGACCCCAAACTTTTGAACGGTAATGTACTTTTTGATTGTACATGTTATATTTTGTAATAACTCATTATTGTTTCCAGGTAATGTCTTTCTAGTACAGTACCTTCAGAAAGTATTCACACCCCTTGACTTTTACCACATTTTGTTGTGTTACAGCCTGAATATAAAATGTATTAAATAGAGATTTTGTGTCACTGATCTACACACAACACCCCCATCATGTCAAAGTGGAATTATGTTTTTAGAAATGTTTTTTATATTTATTAAAAATGAAAAGCTGAAATGTCTTGAGTCAATAAGTATTCAAGCCTTTTGTTCTGGCAAACCTACATCAGTTCAGGAGTGCTTAACAAGTCACATAATAACATTTTACATTTTTAATAAGTTGCATGAATTCACTCTGACTGCAATACTATGTGTTTAACATGATTTTTAAATGACCACCTCATCTCTGTACCCCACACATACAATTATCTACAAGTCTAATCAGAATCAGAATCCCATGCTCTAAGTATAAAAGCAAAGCTTGCTTTTATATAATAAAAAGCTTGAAAAGGTAGTGGAATGGGGTAATGTCTTAGTGTGGGGTGGGAGGAATGCAATACACTCCCTTGTACGCGGTACAAATCACACTATTGTCAGAGCACCTCCTGGAAGAATATGAATCAGGCTGTTTGAGAAGGTTTGATTCCTAAGCAACCTGCCTACACATTGTTGGAAGAACAATACACCAATATAGCTTCTGTAGTAGGTCAAAGCTTTGTGCTGGAAAACCTTGGTAGTGCATGCATGAAGTACGCATTGTGAATTTCCTTTCATTTTCGGGTTCAGACCAAAGCCTACTTCTCACTTATAAGAATATAGATACACTGACTGTACAAAACATTAGGAACACCTCTCTAATATTGAGTTGCACCCCCGTTTGCCCTCAGAATAGCCTCAATTCATCAGGACATGGACTCTACAAGGTGTAGAAAGCGTTCCACAGGGATGCTGGCCCATGTTGACTCCAATGCTTCCCACAGTTGTGTCAAGTTGGCTGGATGTTCTTTGGGTGGTGGACCGTTCTTGATACACACAGGAAACTGTTGAGCGTGAAAACCCAGCAGCGTTGCAGTTCTTGACACAAACTGGTGCGCCTGGCACCTACTACCATACCCTATTCAAAGTCACTTAAATATGTTGTCTTGCCCATTCACCCTCTGAATAGCACACACACACTATCCATGTCTCAATTGTCTCAAGGCTTAAAAATCATTCTTTAACCTGTCTCATCTACACTGACTGAAGTGGATTTAACAAGTGACATCAATAAGGGATCATATCTTTGACCTGGATTCATTCGTAATGTTTTGTCCACTCAGTGTATATCCCCATTGTAAAAGGTACATTCCCCGGGTGATCAACCTCTACTCCAGAGTTCTATGTTTATTGCTCTGATATTGTCTATTCTGTTTGACGTCTGTGTGGACTTGTGTCTGTGTTCTGTTTGTCTGTTGTCTATTACTGGTCAGCACCTTCTCACTGAGGCAGCCCCTTCTCACTAAGGCAGCCCCTTCTCACTGAGGCAGCCCCTTCACACTAAGGCAGCTCCTTCTCACTGAGGCAGCCCCTTCTCACTGAGGCAGCACCTTCTCACTAAGGCAGCCCCTTCTCACTGAGGCAGCCCCTTCTCACTAAGGCAGCCCCTTCTCACTAAGGCAGCCCCTTCTCACTAAGGCAGCCCCTTCTCACTGAGGCAGCCCCTTCTCACTAAGGCAGCCCCTTCTCACTGAGGCAGCCCCTTCTCACTAAGGCAGCACCTTCTCACTAAGGCAGCCCCTTCTCACTGAGGCAGCCCCTTCTCACTGAGGCAGCCCCTTCTCACTGAGGCAGCCCCTTCTCACTGAGGCAGCCCCTTCTCACTGAGGCAGCCCCTTCTCACTGAGGCAGCCCCTTCTCACTAAGGCAGCACCTTCTCACTAAGGCAGCCCCTTCTCACTGAGGCAGCCCCTTCTCACTGAGGCAGCCCCTTCTCACTGAGGCAGCCCCTTCTCACTGAGGCAGCCCCTTCTCACTGAGGCAGCCCCTTCTCACTAAGGCAGCCCCTTCTCACTAAGGCAGCCCCTTCTCACTGAGGCAGCCCCTTCTCACTAAGGCAGCCCCTTCTCACTGAGGCAGCCCCTTCTCACTAAGGCAGCCCCTTCTCACTGAGGCAGCACCTTCTCACTAAGGCAGCCCCTTCTCACTAAGGCAGCCCCTTCTCACTAAGGCAGCCCCTTCTCACTGAGGCAGCACCTTCTCACTGAGGCAGCCCCTTCTCACTGAGGCAGCCCCTTCTCACTAAGGCAGCCCCTTCTCACTGAGGCAGCACCTTCTCACTGAGGCAGCACCTTCTCACTAAGGCAGCCTCTTCTCACTAAGGCAGCCCCTTCTCACTGAGGCAGCCCCTTCTCACTGAGGCAGCCCCTTCTCACTAAGGCAGCCCCTTCTCACTAAGGCAGCCTCTTCTCACTAAGGCAGCCCCTTCTCACTGAGGCAGCCCCTTCTCACTGAGGCAGCCCCTTCTCACTAAGGCAGCCCCTTCTCACTAAGGCAGCCCCTTCTCACTAAGGCAGCCCCTTCTCACTAAGGCAGCCCCTTCTCACTGAGGCAGCCCCTTCTCACTGAGGCAGCACCTTCTCACTGAGGCAGCCCCTTCTCACTGAGGCAGCCCCTTCTCACTAAGGCAGCCCCTTCTCACTGAGGCAGCCCCTTCTCACTAAGGCACATTCCCGGTGTACTTGGAGAATAGGTGATTATGATATAGTGCACTACTTTTCACCAGGAGCCGTAGGTCTCTATATAGGTAATATGGTGCCATTTGGGATGCATTCACTATGAGACTCACCTTCTATGGTGCAGTATCGAGGGACGGTCTCCGGCATCAGTGTCCTGTCCTTGTGTCTGCAGTACACCTCAGCTATCTGCTGACGACACTCCCTGGTCTTGGCTCTTGACAGAGCCGAGATGGCCTCCTTCCCACTGATCTCACACTGGTGCTTCTCCCTCCGCTGCCCCCGCACAGGAGCCGCAGTCACCAACTTCCTGGGTTGGTGATGTCGCTGATGCTGATTGGATGTTTTGATGGAGGGAGAGGGGGAAGGTCTAGCGGGTTTAGTGGACAGCTGGGAGTGAGGTTTGGGTCGTTTGTATGCGTGGCTATCTTTAAGTCCCACTCCTCTGGGCTGCTGTGGAGAAAGAGTGTACTGCTGAATAACCTCGTTGACCTCATTGGGCAAGGCCTTTCCCAGAATGCCTTGCCTTAGGGCCTTGTCCGGTTTGTGTTTGGCGGCGTTTCCTGCCATTCGCTGGCGCTGAGACAGTGACTGCGCCCCGAGGTTGCTGTTGCTGTCAACAAAAGTGTCAAAGTCTTTGGGGACCGAGTTCTCATTGTTGTTACTATCCAGGAGGACTTTCTCCTTGGGCCGCCAGGAGTGGTAGCCCTCCTGGAGGAGAGAGAGAAGGAGTAAGGGGAGGGAGAGGGGAGGGGAGAGAGGGGGAGGAGGGAGAGAGAGAGTCAGTCAGTGTAACAATAGGAAAAGAGAGTATACAGAGTTCTGTAGGACAGAGACACAGAGAGAATGAGCACTGCACACAGCCCTATCCCATCTGGACAAGAGGAATGCCTATGTGAGAATGCTGTTCATTGACTACAGCTCAGCATTCAACACCATACGTAGTACCCTCCAAGCTCATCATTAAGCTTGAGGCCCTGGGTCTCAACCCCGCCCTGTGCAATTGGGTTCTGGACTTCCTGACGGGCCGCCCCCAGGTGGTGAAGGTAGGAAACAACATCTCCACTTTGCTGATCCTCAACACTGAGGCCCTATTAGGGTACTTGCTCAGCTCCCTCCTGTACACCCTGTTCACCCATGACTGCGTGGCCATGCACGCCTCCCACTGTGAGGGGTTCAGATCACAGACAGGCAATAATATTAAAAAGTATTTAGATAAAGAATAAAAAAACTGTAGAAAATTAAAAAAAACAGCAAATAATTTAATGAAATAAGAAGTCTAATTGTTCTGTCTGTCCCGTTTCCCCCCCTTCTCTTTAGGTGCCAGCCATTCCTACTCCCCCCTCACCTCTCCCTGGCTGTCTGTCTGTTTTTCTGGCAGGCAGGCTGTCGGTCCTGTCTGTCTGTCTGCTTGGCTATCTATGTGTCTGTCTGTCTGCCCTTGTGTGTGTATCTGTGTCATGTGATCAAGCATGGGGAACGCTGTCACTCATAAGATATGTCTGGGACTCTGACACAGGGGTTACAGTGTGTGTGTGTGTGTGAGGAGGGAGAGTGTCAGTAGCAGTGCTATATGATCTGGTCCTGGTATTCCATGTACACAGACCAGCTCTGCCCTTTCCAGGAATATCAATCTAGTTCTGTACTTAGGAATGAAAGGTTCCCTCTGCCCACAAATATACATGCATTTTTATTTTTATTTAACTAGGCAAGTTAGTTAAGAACAAATTCTTATTTTCAATGACGGCCTAGAAACAGTGGGTTAACTGCCTTGTTCAGGGACAGAACAACAGATTTTTACCTTGTCAGCTCAGGGATTCGATCTCGCAACCTTTCGGTTACTAGTCCAACACTCTAACCACTAGGCTACCTGCCGCCCCAATGCAGTATACAGACACAGTATAGACAGTCTTCAGAATACTGTACAGACGGGTCAACGTCCACACACACAGGACTGTGTGAGTCTTGTCTAGGCAGGCTATTTCTGGTGGTACTAGAAAAGAGATCCGGTCCAACATTCTGATAAACTATCTTTACTGCTGTACCACCTGCTACAATCATATCACACACACCCACATGGACACGGATACACAGACACACACACACGGATACACACACACACAAATGGGGGTAACTCAATATTAGGAAGGTGTCCTTAATGTTTTGTACACTCAGTGTATATTACTAAAGTACATTTGAGATCTGATCAAACTGACCAAGCAGAGAGGTTAAAGAAAACGTTAGCTAGTTAGCTGATAGACTCAACTCTGGGTCAAGGCCAAATTGATATTACAATGTGATATTACAACGCTAGATATTACAGAGTGAGAAACTCAAGCTATAGGAAGAGGTTCAAAATAGAGAGGGTGTTATCTTTAGTAGAGCTAACGATTAGAGAAATGTACTATCTCATTGTGACACGCCTGAGAATATAATACAATATGACAAACTCAGAAATAAAATGTTCTGTTGCTATCAGATGTAAATGAGAAACTTCACTTTGTTCTGGGAGAGATTTCTCTGTCTGTCTACCTCTCTCTTTCTCCTCTCTCTCTCTCTCTCTCGCTCTCTCTCTATACTCTACTGTACTGAACTATACTCTACTGAACTGAACTATCCTCTACTGAACTGAACTGTACTGAACTGAACTGAACTGTACTGAACTGAACTATAGTCTACTGAACTATCCTCTACTGTACTGAACTATCCTCTACTGTACTGAACTATCCTCTACTGAACTGAACTATCCTCCACTGAACTAAACTATCCTCTATTGAACTATCCTCTACTGTACTAAACTATCCTCTACTGTACTAAACTATCCACTACTGAACTGAACTATCCTCTACTGTACTAAACTATCCTCTACGACTGAACTATCCTCTACTGAACTGACTATCCTCTACTGAACTGAACTATCCTCTACTGAACTAAACTATCCTCTACTGAACTGAACTATCCTCTACTGTACTGAACTATCCTCTACTGAACTATCCTCTACTGTACTGAACTATCCTCTACTGAACTGAACTATCCTCTACTGAACTGAACTATACTCTACTGAACTAAACTATCCTCTACTGAACTGAACTATCCTCTACTGTAGTGAACTATCCTCTACTGTACTGAACTATCCTCTACTGTACTGAACTATACTCTACTGTACTGAACTATACTCTACTGAACTAAACTATCCTCTACTGTACTGAACTATCCTCTACTGTACTGAACTATCCTCTACTGTACTGAACTATCCTCTACTGTACTGAACTATCCTCTACTGAACTAAACTATCCTCTACTGAACTGAACTATCCTCTACTGTAGTGAACTATCCTCTACTGTACTGAACTATCCTCTACTGAACTGAACTATCCTCTACTGAACTAAACTATCCTCTACTGAACTGAACTATCCCCTACTGAACTAAACTATCCTCTACTGAACTGAAATATCCTCTACTGTACTGAACTATCCTCTACTGAACTGAACTATCCTCTACTGAACTGAACTATCCTCTACTGAACTGAACTATCCTCTACTGTACTGAACTATCCTCTACTGTACTGAACTATCCTCTACTGAACTATCCTCTACTGAACTGAACTATTCTCTACTGAACTGAACTATCCTCTACTGTACTGAACTATCCTCTACTGTACTGAACTGTCCTCTACTGAACTATCCTCTACTGAACTGAACTGTCTTCTACTGTACTGAACTATCCTCTACTGAACTAAACTATCCTCTACTGTACTGAACTGTCCTCTACTGAACTATCCTCTACTGAACTGAACTATCTTCTACTGTACTGAACTATCCTCTACTGTACTGAACTATCCTCTACTGAACTGAACTATCCTCTACTGAACTATCCTCTACTGTACTGAACTATCCTCTACTGAACTATCCTCTACTGAACTGAACTATCCTCTACTGTACTGAACTATCCTCTACTGTACTGGACTATCCTCTACTGAAGTAAACTATCCTCTACTGTACTATCCTCTACTGAACTGAACTGTCCTCTACTGAACTATCCTCTACTGTACTGGACTATCCTCTACTGAACTATCCTATCCTCTACTGTACTGAACTATCCTCTACTGAACTGAACTATCCTCTACTGAACTATCATTTACTCTACTGTACTGAACTATCCTCTACTGTACTGAACTATCCTCTACTGTACTGAACTATCCTCGACTGAACTGAACTATCTTCTACTGTACTGAACTATCCTCTACTGAACTAAACTATCCTCTACTGTACTATCCTCTACTGTACTGAACTGTCCTCTACTGAACTATCCTCTACTGAACTGAACTATCTTCTACTGTACTGAACTATCCTCTACTGAACTAAACTATCCTCTACTGTACTGAACTGTCCTCTACTGAACTATCCTCTACTGTACTGAACTATCCTCTATTGTAGTGAACTAACCTCTACTGTACTGAACTATCTTCTACTGTACTAAACTATCCTCTACTGTACTAAACTATCCTCTACTGTACTGAACTATCCTCTACTGTACTGAACTATCTTCTACTGAACTAAACTATCTTCTACTGTACTAAACTATCCTCTACCGTACTAAACTATCCTCTACTGTACTGAACTATCCTTAACTGTACTGAACTATCCTCTACTGTACTGAACTATCCTTAACTGTACTGAACTATCCTCTACTGTACTGAACAATACTCTACTGAACTATACTGAACCTAACTATACTGAACTATCCTCTACTGAACTGAACTATCCTCAACTGTACTGAACTATCCTCAACTGTACTGAACTATCCTCTACTGTAGTGAACTATCCTCTACTGTAGTGAACTATCCTCTACTGTACTGAACTATCCTCTACTGTACTGAACTATCTTCTACTGTACTAAACTATCCTCTACTGAACTGAACTATCCTCAACTGTACTGAACTATCCTCTACTGAACTATCCTCTACTGTACTGAACTATCCTCTACTGTACTGAACTATACTGAACCTAACTATACTGAACTATCCTCTACTGAACTGAACTATCCTCAACTGTACTGAACTATCCTCTACTGAACTATCCTCAACTGTACTGAACTATCCTCTACTGTACTGAACTATCCTCTACTACAGTGGTTCCCAACTGTTTTTCAGTTACTGTAACACCAAGTAAATATGGCTCTGTCCAGACTTCCCTTGAAGTACCCCCTCATGTGCATTTTACCAGTAGCCCTATGGTCCGATGAGTCTTCTCAAGTACCCACTGTGGATAGGCCAAGTACCCCTGGTTGGGAAACACTGCTCTACTGTTCTGTTCTGTACTGTACCGAACTATACTCTACTATTCTGCTCTCTAATGAACTGTACTGTTCTGTAATCTACTGAACTGTACTGCTCTGTACTCTACTGAGCTCTACTGTGCTGTACTCTACTGTTCTGTATTCTACTGTACTCTAGTTGTTCTGTACTCTACTGTTCTGTACTCTACTGAACTCTAATGTTCTGTACTCTACTGAACTCTACTGTTCTGTACTCTACTGAGCTCTACTGTTCTGTACTCTACTGAGTACTCTTCTGTACTCTACTGAACTCTACTGTTCTGTACTCTACTGAACTCTACTGTTCTGTACTTTACTGAGCTCTACTGTGCTGTACTCTACTGAGCTCTACTGTTCTGTACTCTACTGAACTCTACTGTTCTGTACTCTACTGAACTCTACTGTTCTGTACTTTACTGAACTCTACTGTTCTGTACTCTACTGAAATCTACTGTGCTGCACTCTACTGTACTCTACTGTGCTGTACTCTACTGAGCTCTACTGTGCTGTACTCTACTGAGCTCTACTGTGCTGTACTCTACTGAACTCTACTGTTCTGTACTCTACTGAGCTCTACTGTGCTGTACTCTACTGAACTCTACTGTTCTGTACTCTACTGAGCTCTACTGTTCTGTACTCTACTGAGCTCTACTGTGCTGTACTCTACTGTTCTGTACTCTACTGAACTCTACTGTTCTGTACTCGACTGAACTCTACTGTTCTGTACTCGACTGAGCTCTACTGTTCTGTACTCGACTGAGCTCTACTGTTCTGTACTCTACTGAACTCTACTGTGCTGAACTCTACTGAACTCTACTGTGCTGTACTCTACTGTTCTGTACTTTACTGAACTCTACTGTTCTGTACTTTACTGAACTCTACT
>NC_138293.1:99437500-99447500 GCF_965601325.2 Salmo salar
ATTCCATGCTTAACAGCCTTCCTACCCTACAATACAATATAGCCTACAATACAATAAACCACGCGTAGTGGGGGATGGTAGCCTATACAATTAATCAGGAATGGTAGCATATCAAATTAACGGTAATCACGCTAGTCGATAAAAAAAAATCGGCAGACTTAAATTCGCTCCCTAATCTTACCGGTTGTTGCTTGTGTCGGACAACCGTTTTCCCAAGCGGAGGTTGGTGATGCCTCTTTGGCAGCCCGCTCCGGGGGTACTGGCTGTAGGCTTTGTTGATGCCCCCGACTTGGTCCCTCTTCTCCCGCCTACTATTGGCCCCTTCGCCCGCTTCTTCCCCGGTATCCAGGGTACTAAAGTTCCACACGATCAGCGTCTGAACCAGGAGAACTGTCAGCGCGACTATCAGCGCTGATTTGGAGCGGCGAGCCAGCTTGCGACCGCACATATTGCCAACCATATTTCTCACTCTCCCTCTCTCTCTCGGCTCAAGCTGCGAGCTGCCCCCGTCGGCTAAGCGCTGACAGCAGGGGTGGCTGAGAGGGTTTCAGCGCCGCCTGCGTCTATGGAGTGGAGCTACTGGCAGGGACTAGAGAGCGAGAGAAGAGGGGAGGGAGGGAGGAAATGGGGGTGAATTGGCTAAGGTTTGAGATGAGGAGAGAGAGGAAGACTAAGAGAGAGAGAGGACGCTGCGCACTCTTGTGGTGTTGTCCACACATGACCTCCTATTTAAACGTCTAGTTTAGACCAGGGGTCAGCCTGCTACTGGTACTGGACAGCTATAGGATGGGCAGGGCAGGTTTTTGTTCCAGCCCAGCACTAACACACTCAATCAACTAATCCAGGTAGTGGTTGATCAGTTGTATCAGGTGTGTTAGTACTGGCTGTAGGACCAAAGCCTACAAATCAAATCAAATTGTATTAGTCACAATACAACTTATATACAACAGGTGTTGAACTTACAGTGAAATGCTTACTTATGAGCCACAACCAACAATGCAGTTAAAAAAATAGTCTGGATAGCAACTGCATTGTTGGTTGTGGCTCATAAGTAAGCATTTCACTGTAAGGTCAACACCTGTTGTATATAAGTTGTACAGCCGATACTAACACACCTGATACAACTGATCAATGTTCAGGAGTCTTATGGCTTGGGGGGTAGAAGCTGTTTAGAAGCCTCTTGGACCTAGACTTGGCGCTCCAGTACCGCTTTGCCGTGTGGTAAGCAGAGAGAACAGTCTATGACTGGGGTGGCTGGAGTCTTTGACAATTTTTAGGGCCTTCCTCTGACACCGCCTCGTATAGAGGTCCTGGATGGCAGGAAGCTTGGCCCCAGTGATGTACTGGGCCGTACGCACTACCCTCTGTAGTGCCTTGCGGTCAGAGGCCGAGCAGTTGCCATACCAGGCAGTGATGCAACCAGTCAGGATGCTCTCGATGGTGCAGCTGTAGAACCTTTTGAGGATCTGAGGACCCATGCCAAACATGGAACTCTCCAAGTTATCTGTGTGTGTGTGTATGATGGAGAGAGGTAGCGGGAGATAGAGGGGGAAAGGGAGGAAGAGAGAGAAGGGCAAGAGAGGGGAGACCCACGTGGCCTGTGTTTTCCATAGTTAACCTGGTTTGACTCCTACTGGGAGTCTCTCTGTGCTGAGAGGCAGAACACCAAGAAAACTAATAACAAACAACTCAACCACTAACTGGAAAGACAAGAAGAGGAGCTTTTGTCTTTTTCCAAAATAAAGAGCCCAAGCTCTGCTGATCTGATAACATGTGGCATACTCCTAATACGTAGAATGACACATGGTACAACCTCCCCTCCTTTCATCCCTCCATTCCTGCCTCACTCTCTCTCTCTATACCCCTTCCCTCTCATCTCTCCCTCAACCCTGAGTGGGCTCAGTCTAAGACACTGCATCTCAGTGTAAGAGGTGTCACTACAGTCCCTGGTTCAAATCCAAGCTGTATCACATCTGACCGTGATTGGGGGTCACATAGGGTGGTGCACAATTGGCCCAGTGTTGTCCGGGTTTAGCCTTAGTTCTTATCTGACTTGCCTAGTTAAATAAAGGGTTAATAAAATATATAGAATAATCCTCCATCCAAACCATCACAGTGTAATAACAGAAACAGAACATATACCCACCTTCAGTTGTTGTTTCCCTGCTTTGCACCCTATTCCCCCCATAGGGAAGGTGTAGGGTGCCCTTTGGCACTCAGAAACTGTGACTCACTAGTTTATCCAATCACTGAACTGACAATCAATCCCTAACCAGACAGACGTAATAAAACACGTCATGCTTTTATCTTTCAACTAATTAATGATTGAAGTGATAAATGTTTCATAAACAAGTATGCTGGGGCGGGTTGGTTGGTTACCTACAGTACCACTGAACTGTGATAAATCATTCAGATGACATTTGCCGAGGCTCACTCCTTAGAAGCTTGTATGCACTTCATTTGAAATGTTGTATTTTGACTGGAAAAGGACTTTACAGATTGGTAGTTAGGATTATTATCAGGAATTTTCTCTGAAGCATTTCTGTTCAGACTGTGTTGATGTGAGCATGAACACACACACACACACACACACACACACACACACACACACACACACCACACACACACACACACACACACACACACACACACACACACACACACACACCTGTTTAAAGTGTGTTTTCTGTTCAATGTGTGTGTGTGTGTGTGTTCAGTGTGTGGGAGTATTATGTGTCCATATTAAATCCTTTATGTGACTCTAGTGTGACTCAACCAGGGCCAGTCAACAACGGCGACTCGGCGAGTCCAGTCGTGTGTGTGTGTGTGTGTGTGTGTGTGTGTGTGTGTGTGTGTGTGTGTGTGTGTGTGTATGTGTGTGTGTGTGTGTGTGTGTGTGTGTGTGTGTGTGTGTGTGTGTGTGTGTGTGTGTGTGTGTGTGTGTGTGTGTGTGTGTGAGTCCATGGATGTAGTGAAACATCAACTACAGTAAACAACTGAATTGATTTCCATGTAACAGGGAAGGTGACACCTAGTCAGCTGTACAACTGAATGCATTCAACCCAAATATGTCTTCCACATTTAACCCCTCTGAATCAGAGAGGTGCGGGGGACAATAATACACTTATCAATAATAACAGACAATAATAACATTACCAATAATAACAAACAATAATAAAGTTATCAATAATAACAGACAATAATTAAGTTATCAATAATAACAGACAATAATTAAGTTATCAATAATAACAGACAATAATAACATTACCAATAATAACAGACAATAATAAAGTTATCAATAATAACAGACAATAATAAAGTTATCAATAATAACAGACAATAATAACATTACCAATAATAACAGACAATAATAAAGTTATCAATAATAACAGACAATAATAAAGTTATCAATAATAACAGACAATAATAAAGTTATCAATAATAACAGACAATAATAAAGTTATCAATAATAACAGACAATAATAACATTATCAATAATAACAGACAATAATAAAGTTATCAATAATAACAGACAATAATAAAGTTATCAATAATAACAGACAATAATAAAGTTATCAATAATAACAGACAATAATTAAGTTATCAATAATAACAGACAATAATAAAGTTATCAATAATAACAGACAATAATTAAGTTATCAATAATAACAGACAATAATTAAGTTATCAATAATAAAGTTATCAATAATAACAGACAATAATAAAGTTATCAATAATAACAGACAATAATAAAGTTATCAATAATAACAGACAATAATTAAGTTATCAATAATAAAGTTATCAATAATAACAGACAATAATAAAGTTATCAATAATAACAGACAATAATAAAGTTATCAATAATAACAGACAATAATAAAGTTATCAATAATAAAGGTATCAATAATAACGGACGATAATAAAGTTATCAATAAAGTTATCACATGGTAACATCTCCACACCTGATTAATATGGTGAATACCACACAACTAGAAGAACATGTAAATGGACAAATAAAGTGATCAATAAAGTTCCATGTTCCTTTTTACTGATGCCCATTTCTGATGACAGTTTATTATGAGAGCATGTTAATATCCAATAACAACTACTGTTAACTACTTAATAAAATACTTGTTATGATCAGTCTAACACGCAAACGTTGTTTTCTCCCTTTTTTAATCAAATACAGTGCATCTTATGAGAAAAAAACACATTCATGTCAATAACGTTTTACTGTGTTGTTTGCTTGCAGTAGTGTGTGTGTGAGTTTGTTTGTGTGTGTGAGTGGGTGTGTGTGTGTGTGTGTGTGTGTGTGTGTGTGTGCGTGTGTGTGTGTGTGTGTGTGTGTGTGTGTGCTGTGTGTGTGTGAGTGTGTGTGTGTGTGTGTGCTGTGTGTGTGTGTGTGTGTGTGTGTGTGTGTGTGTGTGTGTGTGTGTGTGTGCGTGCGTTAATTGCTTGCAGTAGGTTAGTGGCTGTTACAGTTCTCTCTCTCTGAAGTGTTAGCATGGCTATTTCCCTTCATTCTCTTTCTCTCTCTCCTTCTCTCTCTCCACCTCTCCTTCACTCTCTCCACCTCTACTCCTTCCTCCTTCACTCTTTCCACCTCTCCTTTCCACTTGTCACTCCTTCACTCTCTCCACCTCTCCTTCTCTCTCCTTCACTCTCTCCACCTCTCCTTCTCTCTACTTCACTCTCAACCACCTCTCCTTCTCTCTACTTCACTCTCTCCACCTCTCCTTCTCTCTACTTCACTCTCAACCACCTCTCCTTCTCTCTACTTCACTCTCTCCACCTCTCCTTCTCTCTACTTCACTCTCAACCACCTCTCCTTCTCTCTCCTTCACTCTCTCCACCTCTCCTTCTCTCTACTTCACTCTCAACCACCTCTCCTTCTCTCTACTTCACTCTCTCCACCTCTCCTTCTCTCTACTTCACTCTCTCCACCTCTCCTTCTCTCTACTTCACTCTCTCCACCTCTCCTTCTCTCTACTTCACTCTCTCCACCTCTCCTTCTCTCTACTTCACTCTCTCCACCTCTCCTTCTCTCTCCTTCACTCTCTCCACCTCTCCTTCTCTCTACTTCACTCTCTCCACCCTCCTTCTCTCCTTCACTCTCTCCACCTCTCCTTCTCTCTACTTCACTCTCACCACCTCTCCTTCTCTCTACTTCACTCTCTCCACCTCTCCTTCTCTCTACTTCACTCTCTCCACCTCTCCTTCTCTCTACTTCACTCTCTCCACCTCTCCTTCTCTCTACTTCACTCTCTCCACCTCTCCTTCTCTCTACTTCACTCTCTCCACCTCTCCTTCTCTCTACTTCACTCTCTCCACCTCTCCTTCTCACTACTTCACTCTCTCCACCTCTCCTTCTCACTACTTCACTCTCTCCACCTCTCCTTCTCTCTACTTCACTCTCAACCACCTCTCCTTCTCTCTACTTCACTCTCTCCACCTCTCCTTCTCACTACTTCACTCTCTCCACCTCTCCTTCTCACTACTTCACTCTCTCCACCTCTCCTTCTCTCTCCTTCACTCTCTCCACCTCTCCTTCTCTCTACTTCACTCTCAACCACCTCTCCTTCTCTCTACTTCACTCTCTCCACCTCTCCTTCTCTCTCCTTCACTCTCTCCACCTCTCCTTCTCTCTACTTCACTCTCTCCACCTCTCCTTCTCTCTACTTCACTCTCTCCACCTCTCCTTCTCTCTACTTCACTCTCTCCACCTCTCCTTCTCTCTCCTTCACTCTCTCCACCTCTCCTTCTCTCTACTTCACTCTCAACCACCTCTCCTTCTCTCTACTTCACTCTCTCCACCTCTCCTTCTCTCTCCTTCACTCTCTCCACCTCTCCTTCTCTCTCCTTCACTCTCTCCACCTTTCCTTCTCTCTCCTTCACTCTCTCCACCTCTCCTTCTCTCTACTTCACTCTCAACCACCTCTCCTTCTCACTACTTCACTCTCTCCACCTCTCCTTCTCTCTCCTCCACTCTCTCCACCTCTCCTTGTCTCTCCTCCATTCTCTCCACCTCTCCTTCTCTCTCCTCCATTCTGACAGGACATGTGTAACACTGCAGCCATTGATGACATCATTTCCTGGCACTCCTTCCTAACTGTCCAACTCAGCCCTATAAAAACGCCCTCAATGACACAACCCTAACACACACATACACACACAAACCTATACACACACACACACACACACACACACACACACACACACACACACACACACACATACACACACAAACCTATACACACACACACACACACACACACACACACACACACACACACACACACACACACACACACACACACACACACACACACACACACACACACACACACACACACACAGTCTTGTACAGCTAATCTTGTGGGGACACACAATTCAGACCCATTCAAAACCCTATTTTCCCTAACCCCTAACCCTAACCTGTACTCTTACCCTAACCTTAAGCCAAAACCCTAATTTTAAACCTTAGCTCCTAACCCCTAACCCTAAAACTAACCCTAGCTCCTAACCCTAAAACTAACCCTAGCTCCTAACCCTAAAACTAACCCTACCTCCTAACCCTAAAACTAACCCTAGCTCCTAACCCTAAAACTAACCCTAGCTCCTAACCCTAAAACTAACCCTAGCTCCTAACCCTAAAACTAACCCTAGCTCCTAACCCTTAACATAATTCTAACACTAATTCTAACCCTAAACCTCCTAGAAATAGCATTTGACCTTGTGGGGACTAACAAAATGTCCCCAGTTGGTCTAATTTTTGTTGGTTTTCTATTCTTGTGGAGACTTAGTTAAACCAATCCACACACACAGCTATCTCCTTAGCTGACCCTGGGGATGAGCTGTGTGTCACGTTGTGTTAGTAAACATCAGTGAACCAAAGCTGTTGTTGTGATATCCGTTTCAATGGGTCAGACCCCTCAGACAGTACAGAGGGGGAAACCATGTGTTTTATTATGTGTTCCCTCACACACACACACACTGGCACGGATGTATGTAGACACACACACACACTGGTACAGAAGTATACACACACACACACACACACACACACACACACACACACACACACACACACACACACACACACACACACACACACACACACACACACACACACACACACACACACACACACACACACACAGGCACGGACGTATGCAGACACACACACAGACTGGCATGGACATATGCAGACACACACACAGACACACACACAGACACACACACACACACACACACACAGGCACGGACGTATGCAGACACACACACAGACTGGCATGGACATATGCAGACACACACACAGACACACACACAGACACACACACAGACACACACACAGACACACACACACACACACACCCACCCACCCACACACACACACACACACACACACACACACACACACACACACACACACACACACACACACTGGCAGGGACGTATACACACACACACACACACACTGGCAGTGGTACAGATGTAGGCAGACACACACACACACACACTGGCACGGGCGTATGCAGGCACACACACACACACTGGCAGTGGTACAGATGTAGGCAGCACACACACACACACACACACACACACACACACACACACACACACACACACACACACACACACACACACACACACACACACACACACACACACACACACACACTGGCAGGGACGTATACACACACACACACACACACACACTGGCAGTGGTACAGATGTAGGCAGACACACACACACACACACACTGGCACGGACGTATGCAGGCACACACACACACACACACACACTGGCACGGACGTATGCAGGCACACACACACACACACACACACACACACACACACACACACACACACACACACACACACACACACACACACACACTCACTCACTCACTCACACACACATGTCATCTTGGGGCTAAAAGTGTTGGCAGCACACACACCATCCTGTCAGGATGAGAGCAGAGTATTAGACCCCAGCACTGACAGATGTTCCACTGGAGGCTAGTAGAACCCTGGGTAGAGGGTTCTACTAGCTGAACACAGAACACACACACACTGGCAAAGATGTATGCAGTCACACACATGAACACACACACAGGTACACACACACACACACACACACACACACACACACACACACACAGTGGAATCCTGGGCCCTGGGGAGAGAGAGAGGAGAACAGAGAACATTAGCCACTACCACTGATCTGTAACCAGTTAGAACCCAGAACCCTCCATTGTTCTCTAGAGCAGAGAGGAGACAGTAAGGGATGAAGAACATGGCTGGTGTCTACATTGGTAATCATGCTGGGTGGTGAATACTCTAGTGGTGTCTAGATTGGTACTCCTGCTGGGTGGTGAATACTCTAGTGGTGTCTAGATTGGTACTCCTGCTGGGTGGTGTCTACTGTAGTACTGGATTGGTACTCATGCTGGGGGGTAGTTTAGTGATAGCACACAGTTAGGAAACATTCTACCAGGATACACTTCCACACTCCATCCCCCAGGTGGCAGCAGCAACCGGGTCTAGGTGCTGAGCTAAGCCTTGATAAGCACATCAGGTGTTGCCAATTAAGGTGAATATCAGTCGGTGTCCCAGCTGGAAAAACCCTGAGGCTGGAGGTTTACTTTGGTGGCCTTGAGGCCTTTGGTTTGGTTTAGTCTTTAGTTTGGGCCTTTGGTATGTTTTCTTTTTATCCATTTTAATGTTTCCTCACCATCTGAACCAATAATAATCCTCTTGGACTGACCGACCACGAGGTCAAGAAGAAGCTGGGCCTTGCATAAGCAGAATAACAAACAAGTCGAACTACAGAGAGGAGAGAGAGAGGGCGGAGAGGAGAGATAATAATACACACAGGCACAAACGACCTGAGAACACAGCAGGAAAGGGACTGATTGAAAAAAGTGGTTATCTCCACCCTGCTACCACGAAAAGACTTCCACCCTGCTACCATAAAGTGGGTAAACGCAAGTTGAGAAACCTAAGAAATTGAGAATCCTGTCCAACCAAAAACATAGAGACCCAGAAAACCTGAGCCTACGCCTTCACTATGGTGAATCACTAAAACAATTCATAAACACACTATGGAAAAAGAAGGAACAGCACGTCAGAAATCAGCTCAATGTAACTGAAGAATCCATAGACTCTAACCACTTCTGGGAAAATTGGAAAACACTTAACAAACAACAACATGAAGAGTTATCTATCCAAAATGAAGATGAATGGATAAACCACTTCTCCAATCTTTTAGGCCCTATAATAAAGAACAAACAGCAAAAACATATACATGATCAAATATTAGAATCAACTATTAAAGACTACCAGAACCCATTGGATTCTCCAATTATATTGAATGAACTACAGGACAAAATACAAACCCTCCAACCCAAAAAGGCCTGTGGTGTTGATGGTATCCTCAATGAAATTATCAAATATACAGAGCACAAATTCCAATTGGCTATAATAAAACTCTTTAACATCATCCTCAGCTCTGGCATCTTCCCCAATATTTGGAACCAAAGACTGATCACCCCAATCCACAAAAGTGGAGACAAATTTGACCCCAATAACTACCGGGGGATATGTGTGAACAGCAACATTTGGAAAATCCTCTGCATTATCATTAACAGCAGACTCATACATTTCCTCAGTGAAAACAATGTACTGAGCAAATATCAAATTGGCTTTTTACCGTACAACAGACCACGTATTCACCCTGCACACCCTAATTGACAAACAAACCAAAACAAAGGAAGAGTCTTCTCATGCTTTGTTGATTTCAAAAAAGCTTTTGACTCAATTTGGCATGTGCGTCTTCAACATATATATCAATGAATTGGCAAGGGCACAAGAACAGTCTGCAGCCTCACCCTACTGTCAAATGTCTGTGCCATCACAGCAGCAACATTTGTTTGCTGATGATCTGGTGTTTCTGTCCCCAACCAAGGAGGGTCTACAGCAGCTCCTAGATCTTCTGC
>NC_138293.1:99452500-99572500 GCF_965601325.2 Salmo salar
ATATATATATATATATATATATATATATATATATATATATATATATTAGTGCACTACTTCTGACCTGAGCCCACATTGACCCTATTTACATCTCTCATGTGTTATCTCAGGTGTACTGTATGTGAGAAGTGTGTGTGTGTGTGTGTGTGTGTGTGTGTGTGTGTGTGTGTGTGTGTGTGTGTGTGTGTGTGTGTGTGTGTGTGTGTGTGTGTGTGTGTGTCAAATTTTATTTGTCACATACACATGGTTAGCAGATGTTAATGTGAGTGTAGCAAAATGCTTGTGCTTCTAGTTCCGACTATGCAGTAATATCTAACCAGTAATCTAACAATTTCACAACAACTACCTTATACACACACACAAGTGTAAAGGAATGAATATGTACATAAAGATTGATGAATGAGCGATGACCGAACGGCATAGGCAAGATGCAGTAGATGGTATAGAGTACAGTATATACATATGAGATGAGTAATGTAGGGTATGTAAACATTATATAAAGTGGCATTGTTTAATGTGACTAGTGATACATTTATTACATACATTTTTCATTATTAAAGTGGCTAGAGATGAGTCAGTATGTTGGCAGCAGCCACTCAATGTTAGTGATGGCTGTTTAACAGTCTGATGGCCTTGAGATAGAAGCTGTTTTCAGTCTCTCTGTCCCCACTTTAATGCACCTGTACTGACCTCGCCTTCTGGATGATAGTGGGGTGAACAGGCAGTGGCTCGGGTGGTTGTTGTCCTTGATGATCTTTTTGGCCTTCCTGTGACATCGGGTGGTGTAGGTGTCCTGGAGGGCAGGTAGTTTGCCCCCGGTGATGCGTTGTGCAGACCTCACTACCCTCTGGAGAGCCTTGCGGTTACAGGAGGTGCAGTTGCCGTACCAGGCGGTGATACAGCCCAACAGGATGCTCTCGATTGTGCATCTGTAAAAGTTTGTGATGGTTTTTGGTGACAAGCCGAATTTCTTCAGCCTCCTGAGGTTGAAGAGGCGCTGTTGAGCCTTCTTCACCACACTGTCTGTGTGGGTGGACCATTTCAGTTTGTCCATGATGTGTATGCCGAGGAACTTAAAACTTTCCACCTTCTCCACTAGTCTTGTCGATGTGGATAGGGGGGCTGCTCCCTCTGCTAATAACCCATCCGCAACCGCGGATGGGTTATTAGTGAAAGTCTGAGGCCTGCACCCGCCCCTAACCTGCTGATACAGAAGATGTGCTGCAGGCTACAGTCAGAGACGGTGGAATGATTTTTTTGACAGGGGGTGCAGGATTTTGTTATTGCCTGATTTAGAAATGTTTCTGCTTATGATTTCCTACATTTTTGATAGTCTATTTGTTAGTCAACTTGTCTATAATTAGATACATGCACCTTCTCTTCAGTCATTATATGTTTCCCTAGAGGACTAAATAAACCCTTACTCACCAGAATAATGTCATAGATAGATAGAATGAATGCTTCAATATAAACTCAGCAAAAAAAGAAACGTCCTCTCACTGTCAACTGCGTTTATTTTCAGCAAACTTAACATGTGTAAATATTTGTATGAACATAACAAGATTCAACAACTGAGACATAAACTGAACAAGTTCCACAGACATGTGACTAACAGAAATGGAATCATGTGTCCCTGAACAAAGGGGGGGTCAAAAGGGGGGTCAAAAGTAACAGTCAGTATCTGGTGTGGCCACCAGCTGCATTAAGTACTGCAGTGCATCTCCTCCTCATGGACTGCACCAGATTTGCCAGTTCTTGCTGTGAGATGTTACCCCACTCTTCCTCCAAGGCACCTGCAAGTTCCTGGACATTTCTGGGGGGAATGGCCCAAGCCCTCACCCTCCGATCCAACAGGTCCCAGACGTGCTCAATGGGATTGAGATCCAGGCTCTTCGCTGGCCATAGCAGAACACTAACATTCCTGTCTTGCAGGAAATCACACATAGAACGAGCAGTATGGCTGGTGGCATTGTCATGCTGGAGGGTCATGTCAGGATGAGCCTGCAGGAAGGGTACCACATGAGAGAGGATGATGTCTTCCCTGTAACGCACAGAGTTGAGATTGCCTGCAATGACAACAAGCTCAGTCCGATGATGCTGTGACACACCGCCACAGACCATGATGGACCCTCCACCTCCTAATCGATCCTGCTCCAGAGTACAGGCCTCGGTGTAACGCTCATTCCTTCAACGATAAACGCAAATCCGACCATCACCCCTGGCCACATCTGCAGTCCTCATGCCTCCTTGCAGCATGCCTAAGTCACGTTCACGCAGATGAGCAGGGACCCTGGGCATCTTTCTTTTGGTGTTTTTCAGAGTAGGTAGAAAGGCCTCTTTAGTGTCCTAAGTTTTCATAACTGTGACCTTAATTGCCTACCGTCTGTAAGCTGTTAGTGTCTTAACGACCGTTCCACAGGTGCATGTTCATTAATTGTTTATGGTTCATTGAACAAGCATGGGAAACAGTGTTTAAACCCTTTACAATGAAGATCTGTGAAGTTATTTTGATTTTTACGAATTATCTTTGAAAGACAGGGGCCTGAAAAAGGGACGTTTCTTTTTTTGCTGAGTTTAGTTGACCTCGGCAAAGTTCTTTGTCATCTGTTTTCACGGATCAAAGACGCTTATGTGGTTTAAATACTATCAGCTTTTATGGTGCTGATAAAGATAGCACCTCTACAGATGGTATCTAACTGCACATTCTTATTCTCTCCACATGCTGAAAGAAAGAAATCATATTTCTCCACTCCTGTTCCCGAGTCAAAAATTTGACATTTGGTGTATGTATCATTTTACTACAAGAAATGCTTAATTCAGCAGAAGTTAATGTTAAGGTTATGTGCGAGGTTATAGACCTACAGTCAGTGTCCAGATTTCAGTTTCCATTTCATCCATCTGAAACAGTAGGTTACAGTTCCCTTGACGTGCCATAGGACTATTTGAAGTCCCGTCTTGTGACTGTCGAATTTGTGTCCTCTTTTTTTTCCCACTTCACCAAATCTTTCCCAAACATGACTTTTCTGGCCCTCCCATCTCTTAATTTTTAACTCTCCATTTTTTTTACTCTCCTTTTTGTAGCTTTTCTCTTATTGAATTAAACTTTGACGTTGTCCTTTTTGTCTCCGTGGGTCTATGTCAACTTTTTCTGCCCGTTCCCAAAAGCATCATTGGTCGGTTGGCGGGTAGGCTATTGGGCGCGCGTACAGTTAGGCCCTAAAGCTTAGGCTTACGTAGCGCAGTCTGTACAATGCATTCAGAAAGTATACAGACACCCTTCCCCCTTTTTCCACATTTTCCATATTCTAAAATGGATTAAGTCGTTGTCTTTCCTCATCAATCTACACACAATACTCCATAATGACAAAGGTTTTTTTTTTTTTAATAAAAAATCTAAAACTAAAATAATACATTTACATAAGTATTCAGACCCTTTAATCAGTACTTTGTTGAAGCACGTTTGGCAGCGATTACAGCCTTGAGTCTTCTTGGGTATGACGCTACAAGCTTGGCACACCTGTATTTGGGGAGTTTCTCTCATTCTTCTTTGCAGATTCCCTCAAGCGCTGTCAGGTTGGATGGGAAGCGTTGCTGCACAGAGATGTTTGATCGGGTTCAAGTCCGGGCTCTGGCTGGGCCACTCAAGGATATTCAGAGACTTGTCCCAAAGCCACTACTGCGTTGTCTTGGCTGTGTGCTTAGGGTCGTTGTCCTGTTGGAATGTAAACCTTTTGCCCCAGTCTGAGGTTCTGAATACTCTGGAGCAGGTTTTCATCAAGGATCTCTCTGTACTTTGATCCATTCATCTTTCCCTCGATCCTGACTAGTCTCCCAGTCCCTGCTGCTGAAAAACATCCCCACAGCATGATGCTGCCACCACCGTGCTTCACCCTACAATGGTGCCAGGTTTCTTTCCAGATGTAAAGCTTGGCATTCAGGCCAAAGAGTTCAAGCTTAGTTTCATCAGACCAGAGAATCTTGATTCTCATGGTCTGAGAGTCTTTAGGTGCCATTTGGCAAACTCCAAGTCGGCTGTCATGTGCCTTTTACTGAGGAGTGGCTTCCATCTGGCCACTCTACCATAAAGACCTGATTGGTGGAGTTCTGCAGAGATGGTTGTCCTTCTGGAAGATTCTCCCATCTCCGCAGGAACTCTGGAGCTCTGTCAGAGTGATCATTGGGTTTTTGGTCACCTCCCTGACCAAGGCCCTTCTCCCCTGATTGCTCTGTTTGGCCAGGCGGCCAGCTCTAGGAAGAGTCTTGGTGGTTCCAAACTTCTTCCATTTAAGAATGATGGAGGCCACTGTGTTCTTGGGGACCTTTAATGCTGCAGAAATGTTTTGGTTCCCTTCCCCAGATCTGTGCCTCGACACAATCCTGTCTTGGAGGTCTACGGACAATTCCTTCGACCTCCTGGCTTGGTTTTTGCTCTGACATGCACTGTCAACTGTGGGACCTTATATATTTATATATATACACTGCTCAAAAAAATAAAGGGAACACTTAAACAACACAATGTAACTCCAAGTCAATCTCACTTCTGTGAAATCAAACTGAACACTTAGGAAGTAACACTGATTGACAATAAATTTCACATGCTGTTGTGCAAATGGAATAGACAACAGGTGGAAATTATAGGCAATTAGCAAGACACCCCCAATAAAGGAGTGGTTCTGCAGGTGGGGACCACAGACCACTTCTCAGTTCCTATGCTTCCTGGCTGATGTTTTGGTCACTTTTGAATGCTGGCGGTGCTTTCACTCTAGTGGTAGCATGAGACAGAGTCTACAACCCACACAAGTGGCTCAGGTAGTGCAGCTCATCCAGGATGGCACATCAATGCGAGCTGTGGCAAGAAGGTTTGCTGTGTCTGTCAGCGTAGTGTCCAGAGCATGGAGGCACTACCAGGAGACAGGCCAGTACATCAGGAGACGTGGAGGAGGCCGTAGGAGGGCAACAACCCAGCAGCAGGACCGCTACCCCCGCCTTTGTACAAGGAGGAGCAGGAGAAGCACTGCCAGAGCCCTGCAAAATGACCTCCAGCAGGCCACAAATGTGCATGTGTCTGCTCAAACGGTCAGAAACAGACTCCATGGGGGTGGTAATGAGGGCCCGACGTCCACAGGTGGGGGTTGTGCTTACAGCCCAACACCGTGCAGGACGTTTGGCATTTGCCAGAGAACACCAAGATTGGCAAATTCGCCACTGGCGCCCTGTGCTCTTCACAGATGAAAGCAGGTTCACACTGAGCACGTGACAGACGTGACAGAGTCTGGAGACGCCGTGGAGAACGTTCTACTGCCTGCAACATCCTCCAGCATGACCGGTTTGGCGGTGGGTCAGTCATGGTGTGGGGTGGCATTTCTTTGGGGGGCCGCACAGCCCTCCATGTGCTCGCCAGAGGTAGCCTGACTGCCATTAGGTACCGAGATGAGATCCTCAGACCCCTTGTGAGACCATATGCTGGTGCGGTTGGCCCTGGGTTCCTCCTAATGCAAGACAATGCTAGACCTCATGTGGCTGGAGTGTGTCAGCAGTTCCTGCAAGAGGAAGGCATTGATGCTATGGACTGGCCCGCCCGTTCCCCAGACCTGAATCCAATTGAGCACATCTGGGACATCATGTCTCGCTCCATCCACCAACGCCACGTTGCAACACAGACTGTCCAGGAGTTGGCGGATGCTTTAGTCCAGGTCTGGGAGGAGATCCCTCTGGAGACCATCCGCCACCTCATCAGGAGCATGCCCAGGCATTGTAGGGAGGTCATACAGGCACGTGGAGGCCACACACACTACTGAGCCTCATTTTGACTTGTTTTAAGGACATTACATCAAAGTTGGATCAGCCTGTAGTGTGGTTTTCCACTTTAATTTTGAGTGTGACTCCAAATCCAGACCTCCATGGGTTGATAAATTGGATTTCCATTGATTATTTTTGTGTGATTTTGTTGTCAACACATTCAACTATGTAAAGGAAAAAGTATTTAATAAGATTATTTATTTCATTCAGATCTAAGATGTGTTGTTTAAGTGTTCCCTTTATTTTTTTGAGCAGTATATATATATTATATATATATATATATATGTGCCTTTCCAAATCATGTCTAATCAATTGAATTTACCACAGCTGGACTCCAATCAAGTTGTAGAAACATCTCAAGGATGATCAATGGAAACAGGATGCAACTGAGCTCAATCATAGCAAAGCGGCTGAATACTTATGTAAATAAGGTATTTCAGTTTTTTTTTATAAATTTGCAAACATTTCTATAAACCGGTTTTTGCTTTGTCATTATGGGGTATTGTGTGTAGATTGATGAGGGTAAAAATGTATTTAATCAACTTTAGAATAAGGCTGTAACGTAACAAAATGTGGAAACAGGGAAGGGGTCTGATTGATTTCTGAATGAGCTGTATATCATTGGGAAGCTTAGATTCACCACTACCCATCAGATGCACTGTAGATGCAGTGACCTCCAAAAGTATCACGACAGTCACACATGTTTTGTTGTTCTGGCTCTGTACTCCAGCACTTTGGATTTGAAATGATACAATGACTATGAGGTTAAAGTGCAGAGTGCAGACAGTCAGCTTTAATTTGAAGGTATTTTACAGACGCACAAATATCATACCAACAAGACATTACAATAACAGGGGAGGTTAGCATTTTATATCATACCACCAAGACATGCTAACCTCTCACCATTACAATAACAGGGGAGGTTAGCATTTTATATCATACCACCAAGACATGCTAACCTCTCACCATTACAATAACAGGGGAGGTTAGCATTTTTTGGGGGGGGTATGACATTTATGCCTCTGTAACTTTCTCACTCATCATTATTCACCATTCATTCAGGTCTATCCGTAATCATGGTAGCATCCACATTAATGTAGAAGTGTTTAGAAACATCATCAATTCTTATTTACAATAAAAGTGACTCCAAAATGACACTCTACATTATTTACCATTCATTTCTATTGGGCACAAAATAATCTGAAATACAACCTAAAATAACAGCAAATGTATCCAACAAGTTTGTAGAGTTGGATACATTTGCTGTTTTTTGGGCTCCCGAGTGGCGCAGTGGTCTAAGACACTGCATCCCAGTGCAAGAGGTGTCACTGCAGTACCTGTTTCGAATCCAGGCTGCATCACATCCGCCTGTGATTTGGAGTCCCATAGGGCGGCGCACAATTGGCCCAGCGTCGTCCAGGTTTGGCCGGGGTAGGCAGTTATTGTAAATAAGAATGTGCTATTAACTGACTTGCCTAGTTAAATAATGGTTAAATTAATAATAAGAGTCACAAGCTTGATGTAATCATTATGTGCTATTAAAATGGGAACAAATACTAAACTTTTCACTACTTGAAGACACATATAAGTGTATAGGAGACACACAAATACTTTTGGTCCCCTAAAATGGGAGGACTATGTACAAAAAGTACTGTAATTTCAGAAACGTTCACCTGATATGTATGAAAATACCCTCAAATTAAAGCCGACAGTCTGAACTTTAACCTCATAATCTGTGTATCATTTCAAAGTGCTGAAGTACAGAGCCAGAACAACAAACAATGTGGCCCAATGCCTTTGGAGCTCACTGTAAATTGCACAAGAATGATACATGTATGCATTTTTCAAAGGTAGGCCTATTGGTTTCTCTTAATTCAACCCGCCCGCCACCCACCTGCCCGATATGAATGCAATACTTAATGACCCTAAACCCACCTGCCTTGCAGATGTAACTGCGGGGACTGCGGGTCAACCGGCTCATCACTACTGTGTGTTTCCAGGTGCCGTGTCTTAGCAGGGAAGTTCTCCAGGAGGAGTCTAGAGAGAACAAGCTGCACTGACTGTTGGGAGCAGATCTCACTGGTCAGAACCCATATCCTGTAGTAGTCACTAGATAGACATGTTAGAGAGGACACTGGTCAGAACCCATATCCTGTAGTAGTCACTAGATAGACATGTTAGAGAGGACACTGGTCAGAACCCATATCCTGTAGTAGTCACTAGATAGACATGTTAGAGAGGACACTGGTCAGAACCCATATCCTGTAGTATGGGTTCCCATATCCTGTGGTTCTGCTGTCCTCTGCTACTTCCTGTTTCTAAGATGGCTGCTCCTCTTCAACCTCCTCTCCTCCCTCCTCAACCTCTCCTTCATCACGTTGCCATGGGCGCTGCTTGGCACCGACACTCAGGGCGCCGGGGCAACTGCCGGGTTCAGGGGACTGGAGCTCCTCACTGGAGTGGTGAGTGGACACACTGACACGGACAGGACACATGCATACATATAGGATACACAGACACACAAATACACACTCTGTTTTAAGTCTAAAGTGTCATCTGTCTGTCTGTCTGCCTGTCTGTCTCTCTCTCTCTCTCTCCCTGCCTCTCTCCCTGTTTCTCTCTCTCTCTCCCTGTTTCTCTCTCTTACTCTCTCCCTGCCTCTGTCTGTTTGTCTGCCTCTCCATACCGCTCTCCCTGTCTCTCTCTCTCCCTGCCTCTATCCCTGTCTCTCTCTCTCCCTGTCTCTAAGCCTGCCTGCCTGTCGGTCTGTCTGTCTCTTTCCATGTCTCTCTCCCTGTGTGTGTGTGTGTGTGTGTGTGTGTGTGTGTGTGTGTGTGTGTGTGTGTGTGGAGGTGGTTCAATGTGTCCATGCTGTACTATGGTGTCTACAGCAGTAACAGTGTGCTGAGTGGAGGCCAGTCTAGTTATAACATCCAGCTAGCTTACCTCTTTACCATCACCTCCTACATGCTGCTCTGTGGAGCCACAGGAGTCGCTAGAGCGCGATGGGACAAGAACATCCCTGCTGGCCAAACCCTCCCCTAACCCGAACGATGCTGGGCCAGTTGTGCGCTGCCCCATGGGTCTCCCGGTCGCGGCCGGCTGCGACAGAGCCTGGACTCTAACCCAGGATCTCTAGTAGCACAGATAGCACTGTGATGCAGTACCTTAGACCACTGAGACAGAGCCTGGACTCTAACCCAGGATCTCTAGTAGCACAGATAGCACTGTGATGCAGTGTGTTAGACCACTGAGACAGAGCCTGGACTCTAACCCAGGATCTCTAGTAGCACAGATAGCACTGTGATGCAGTGTCTTAGACCACTGAGACAGAGCCTGGACTCTAACCCAGGATCTATAGTAGCACAGATAGCCCTGTGATGCAGTGTCTTAGACCACTGAGACAGAGCCTGGACTCTAACCCAGGATCTCTAGTAGCACAGATAGCACTGTGATGCAGTGTCTTAGACCACTGAGACAGAGCCTGGACTCTAACCCAGGATCTCTAGTAGCACAGATAGCACTGTGATGCAGTGTCTTAGACCACTGTCACACTCGGGAGGCCTCGTATTCTACTATTGTAACTCTCATCAGGAAGTCGAAACCCCAGCCGTAACATTGGTTGATTAGACCACTAGTCTACGTTATCTACGGTCTAAACAGTCGTAACGTTGGTTGATTAGACCACTAGTCTACGTTATCTACGGTCTAAACAGCCGTAACATTGGTTGATTAGACCACCAGTCTACCTTACATCTATGAAAACGACTAAGGAAACATAGATAGACTCCTATCTGTATAGATCTCGGCCTGGAGGTTATTGTTCAGGACAGGCTTCTTCAGAGGAAGACCAGCAACAGTAGTCTTTGATTTGAAAAACAACAAAGTGATCCCCCCGCCACTTGTTTTGATTAAACAGCAACAGTAGGACTTAAATTGCGCCTGTAGGCGACTTCTCAGCCATGGCAGACGGTGGAAAGAGATAGGAAACAGGCAGAGGAGAAGAGGCTTGCGATGCAGCCGGAGGTAAAGGTGGTGTCGTATTATGACAGAATAATGGATCAAGCAGCTGTAATTCTGAGAGGCTACGTTATAGAGAGATTCAGAGCAGAAGGGATACAGATGTCTCCTGAAGAGCTGGGTGGAACACCTAATGAACTCCAGGGTCATGAGTTAAATGAGATGGTGGACGGGCTACTGGAGACTACTGAGGAAATTAACACAAATGCTGAGCTTCAACGCTTAATAAGGGAAGTCCCGGTCCATTGTATCCAGGATGTTTTCTTTGCAACAACCAAGGAGATTTTCACAGATGGAATCAACTTGGGCAAAGTGGCAGCCCTTTATCATCTGGCCTACAAGCTTATTCACAGAGCACATACACAGAACCAACCCCAAGTCATGGTTAACATTATCAACTGGACTCTACAGTTCATCAGAGAATACATTTGCAAAAATATCTAAAAACCTGTTTTCACTTTGTCATTATGGGGTATTGTGTGTAGATTGATGAGGGACATTTTTATTTAATCAATTTTAGAATAAGGCTGTAACGTAACAAAATGTGGGGAAAGTGAAGTGGTCTGAAAACTTTACGAATGCATTGTATCATTGGAAAGCTTAGATTCACAGCTATCCATCTTTAAAGAGGAAACCCTGATTTATATATTAAACTTTGTTTGACAAGTGGTTCTGACAGGTCATGAAATTATCTTTCAAATGATATATAATATAACCAACTTTGAAAGCACCAGCTACAACTATCGTTAAAAAATCAACCCTATTGTGCCATTGACATCAGAATGGTGGAAGCTTAGCCATAGAATTGCATGTAATGGGGAAGCTATGTTTTATAGACTGTAACTTTGGTGATAGAGGCACCATTTGTTGTATAATAGTTGTAGCTGTTGCTTTCAAAGTTGGTTATATGATATATAATTTGAAAGGTAATGTCAGGACATTTATACAGGTAATTCTGATGTGTACCCTAGAGGTCAAAGTTCTGTTGGCCTGAACATTCTGGAAATGTGTCTGATGGGTAGTGGTGAATCTAAGCTTCCCAATGATATCCAGTGCATTCGGAGACTATTCAGACCCCTTCCCTGTTTCCACATTTTGTTACCTTACAGCCTTATTCTAAAATGGATTAAATATTTTTTTTCTCATCAATCTAAACACAATAGCCCATAATGACAAAGCGGAAACAGGTTTTTAGAAATGAGCTCAGGTGCATCCTGTTTCCATTGATCGTCCTTAAGATGTTTCTACAACTTGGAGTCCACCTGTGGTAAATTCAATTGATTGGACATGATTTGGAAAGGCACACACCTGTCTATATAAGGTGCCACAGTTGACAGTGCATGTCAGAGCAAAAACCAAGCCATGAGGTCGAAGGAATTGTCCATAGAGCTAGGAGACACGATTGTGTCGAGGCACAGATCTGGAGAAGGGTACCAAAAAATGTATGCAGCATTGAAGGTCCCAAAGAACACAGTGGCCTCCATCATTCTTAAATGGAAGAAGTTTGGAACCACCAAGACTCTTCCTAGAGCTGTCCGCCCAGCCAAACTGAGCAATCGGGGGAGAAGGGCCTTGGTCAGGGAGATGACCAAGAACCCGATGGTCACTCTGACAGAGCTCCAGAGTTCCTCTGCGGAGATGGGAGAACCTTCCAGAAGGACAACCATCTCTGCAGCACTCCACCAATCAGGCCTTTATGGTAGAGTGGTCAGATGGAAGCCACTCCTCAGTAAAAGGCACATGACAGCCCGCATGGAGTTTGCAAAAAGGCACCCAAAGGACTCTCAGACCATGAGACACACGATTCTCTGGTCTGATGAAACCAAGATTGAACTCTTTGGCCTGAATGCCAAGTGTCACATCTGGAGGAAACCTGGCACCATCCCAACGGTGAAGCATGGTGGTGGCAGCATCATGCTGTGCAGATGTTTTCAGCGGCAGGGATTGGGAGACTAGTCAGGATCAAGGGAAAGATGAACGGAGCAAAGTACAGAGATCCTTGATGAAAACCTGCTCCAGAGCGTTCAGAACCTCAGACTGGGGCAAAGGTTTACCTTGTTACAGGACAACAAACCTAAACACATAGCCAAGACAACTCAGGAGTGGCTTTGGGATAAGTCTCTGAATGTCCTTGAGTGGCCCAGCTAGAGCCCGGATTTGAACCCGATAGAACATCTCTGGAGAGACCTGAAGATAGCTGTGTGGTGATGCTCCCCATCCAACCTGACACAGCTTGAGAGGATCTGCAGAGAAGAATGGGAGAAACTCCCCATATGCAGGTGTGCCAAGCTTGTAGCATCATACCCAAGAAGACTCAAGGCTGTACTCACTGCCAAAGGTGCTTCAACTGAGTAAAGGGTCTGAATACTTATGAAAATGTGATATTTCAGTTTTTTATTTTTAATACATTAGTAAAAATATTTAAACACGTTTTTGCGACAGTTCCGGCGACAGTTCCCAGTCCAGTTTTTCCGGCGACAGTTCCCAGTCCGGAACCTCCTGAGACGGCCCGCAGTCCGGAACCTCCTGAGACGGCCCGCAGTCCGGAACCTCCTGAGACGGCCCGCAGTCCGGAACCTCCTGAGACGGCCCGCAGCCCGGAACCTCCTGAGACGGCCCGCAGCCCGGAACCTCAAGAGACGGCCCGCAGCCCGGAAACTCCTGAGACGGCCCGCAGCCCGGAACCTCCAGCGGCGGCCCGCAGCCCGGAACCTCCAGCGGCGGCCTGCAGCCCAGAGCCTCCAGCGATGATCCACGGTCCGGTGGCACAGAAGCAGAGGGATCAGCGGGCGGAGCGGGGGTTACGCCCCGAACCAGAGCCGCCTCCTCTACTAAAGGATTCGCTGGATGATAAGGTTCTGGGTACTGCACCAGAGCCGCCATAGACACTGGTTACCCTCCCTACTAGAGGTCGACCGATTAGGATTTTTTTAACGCCGATACCGATACCGATTATTGGAGGGCCAAAAAGGCGCTGCCGATTCATCGGCTGATTTAAAAAAATAATAATTGTAATAATGACAATTACAACAATACTGAATGAACACTTATTTTAACTTAATATAATACATCAATAAAATGAATTTAGCCTCAAATAAATAATGAAACGTTCAATTTGGTTTAAATAATGCAAGTGTTGGAGAAGAAAGTAAAAGTGCATTATGTGCCATGTAAGAAAGCTAACGTTTAAGTTCCTTGCTCAGAACATGAGAACATATGAAAGCTGGTGGTTCCTTTTAACATGAGTCTTCAATATTCCCAGGTAAGAAGTTTTAGGTTGTAGTTATTATAGGAATTATAGGACTATTTCTCTCTATACAATTTGTATTTCATATAACTTTGACTATTGGATGTTCTTATAGGCACTTTAGTATTGCCAGTGTAACAGTATAGCTTCCGTCCCTCTCCTCACTCCTACCTGGGCTTGAACCAGGAACACATCGACAAAAGCCACCCTCGAAGCAGCATTACCCATGTAGAGCAAGGGGAACAACCACTCCAAGTCTCAGAGCGAGTGACGTTTGAAACGCTATTAGCACACACCCGCTAACTAGCTAGCCATTTCACATCGGTTACACCAGCCTCATCTTGGGAGTTGACAGGCTTGAAGTCATAAACAGCGCAATACATTGCGAAGAGCTGCTGGCAAAATGCAGTAAAGTGCTGTTTGAATGAATGCTTACGAGCCTGCTGCTGCCTACCATCGCTCAGACTGCTCTATCAAATCATAGACTTAATTATAACATAATAACACACAGAAATACGAGCCTTAGGTCATTAATATGGTCGAATCCGGAAACTATCACGTTTATTCTTTCAGTGAAATACGGAACCGTTCTGTATTTTATCTAACAGGTGGCATCCATAAGTCTAAATATTCCTGTTACATCGCACAACCTACAATGTTATTTCATAGTTACATACATTTCTGGAAAATTAGTTTGCAACAAGCCAGGCGGCCCAAACTGTTGCATATACCCTGATTCTGCATGCAATGAACGCAAGAGAACTGACACAATTTCACCTGGTTAATATTGCCTGCTAACCTGGATTTCTTTTAGCTAAATATGCAGGTTTAAAAATATATACTTCTGTGTACTGATTTTAAGAAAGGCATTGATGTTTATGGTTAGGTACAGTCGTGCAACGATTGTGCTTTTTTTCGCAAATGCGCTTTTGTTAAATCATCCCCCGTTTGGCGAAGTCGGCTGTCTTTGTTAGGAAGAAATAGTCTTCACAGTTCGCAACGAGCCAGGCAGCCCAAATTGCTGCATATACCCTGACTCTGTTGCAGAGGTGACACATTTTCCCTAGTTAAAAGAAATTCATGTTAGCAGCAAAAAGAGTGTAATGATGTGATCTACGTGACTTCAAAGAGATCTAGGCCACCTTTTGGTAAAGAATACATTGATGGGTAATAAAACTGTGTCCTGTGATAAAACGAAGGTCGCTATGAAAAACAGCATCCAGGGGGTTAAGAGTAGATATCGCTGTAAGGGCTGTCTGAAGAGAGAGTGGACCAAAACGCAGCGGAGTTAGTGTTCAACATATTTAATTATTGCCAGAACACTATTCAAACAAAACAAGGAAACTGACAGCCGAACAGTCCTGTCAGGTAAAACACAATGACAGAAACAATTACCCACAAAACCCAAAGGAAAAACATGCTCCTTATGTGTGACTCCCAATCAGCAACAACGAGCTTCAGCTGTGCCTGATTGGGAGCCACACACGGCCCAAAACAAAGAAATACAAAAACATAGAAAAAGGAACAGAACGCCCACCCAACGTAACACCCTGGCCTAACTAAAATAAAGAACAAAAAACCCCTCTCTATGGCCAGGGCGTTACAATCGCTACACTTTGATAAATAGTATCACCACAATCAGGAACAAGTAGAAAGGTTGACTGTACAATCTGCTTCCTGCTGACTAGAGCGAGATCAGATCTGTTTCTGTAAAAAAAAAAATCTACTTTGTTTCTTAACAAGCTCAGTTGTATGTTTTTTAAATGATAAATCATTATCAATCCAAGTACCAAGGTATTTGTATGCAGGGACTCGTTCGATTATAGAACCATCCGATGAATAAAGTGGTAATCAATCTGAGACAATCTTATGAGAATTTGAAAACAACATGTATTTAGTTTTGCCTGTATTTAAGTGCAGGTTTTAAATCAGTAAGGGCTTCCTGTACAGCTACAAAGTGGGACTGTAGCCTTTTCACAGCCAGGTCAACAGTTGGGGCAATAGCATATATAATAGTATGTATGCTATTGCGGCAGGTAGCCTAGTGGTAAGAGCATTGGACTTATAACCGAAAGGTTGCAAGATCAAATCCCTGAGCTGACAAGGTGAAAATCTATCGTTCTGCCCCTGAACAAAGCAGTTAACCCACTGTTCCTAGGCCGTCATTGAAAATAAGAATCTGTTCTTAACTGACCTGGCTTGTTAAATAAAATTCAGCATAATTTCTTTTTTTTTAACAGATTGACCAATAGCATTTATATAAATAATGAAAAGAACAGGTTCTAGTATCGACCCCTGCGGAACACCTTTATGTACTTCGACAGACAACCCATCAATCACGATAGCTGAGTTCTGTCACTAAGATAATCATGAACCATGAACAGGCGTCAGAGCTCAGGCTTATCAAGGATAACTTATTCAATAAAATAACATGATCAACAGTATCAAAAGTGTTTGACGGGTCCACAAACAAAGCAGCACATTTTATTTTAGTGTCTAAAGCATTGACATTAATAACTAAAGTGGTTGCTGTAATAGTACTAGGCCCAAGCCTAAACCCTGATTGGTTTACATTCTAAATACATTTCTCAGGGGGAAAAAAAGACAAAAAAAGAGAGAAGTTGTACATTTATCTTTGCTAAAAAAGGAAGCCTTGAAAAAGGGCGCTAATCTTTAAGATCACTACTATGCCCGCCCTTATGGAGTGGCAGCACAAGAGAGGATTTCCGTACTTTTGGAATATGTAAGTGTTAAATAAAACATTTGGTTTATTAAGCCAACAATAATGGGAGCTGCACACTTAAGCAGACCAAGATCCAATTGGTCAGCCTCTGTGGATTTATTGTGGTCTGTTGCTAGCAAAGCATCCAGAACTTATTTTTCTGTAAATAAGCCTAAAAGAAAAGCTTTGTCTATAATTTCTATGAACATTCAGCTAGTTTCCCATATCAGCAACCAGCCCAATATCATTGTGAATAGGCTTAGAAGTTCTTTCAAAGAGAGAGGCATCAAGGATGGCATTTTTTCTGTAATTAGGCCGATGTCTGAATTCATTTGTTGTGGCAGAGAGGAGGAAGAACCCTTTAGGGATTTGACAGTTTTCCAGAATTTAGCAGGATTCCCATTATAATCCGAAAGAGCGGTTACGTAATATTCAGATTTAGTCTTTCTGATTTGTCTTACCCAGATTCCTCAATTGCTTAAAAGCTTGGCCTAAGTCTGTGTTCCAGGACTTGACCCAAGCGTCATCTCTTTTATGAATGACTTCTGATAATTCCGGAGTTTACCAGGCATCCGATCTACCGTTAACTCTTCATTTTTTGAAGGAAGCATGATTATCCACAAAAGTCTTGAAGACATCTGCAAGAAGGCAGCAAGCTAAATCAGGTTCAGGGATAGCTGAAATACAATCAGTCACTAAAATAAAGATCATGTAAAAAAGCCTGTTCACTGAAGTTTTTTAAATTCCTCTTTGTGATGTCACGAGGCTTAGAGTTTTGTATTCTCACATCTCTGATACAAACAACTGGGCAATGGTCACTACAATCTTGGGCGAAGACACCAGTAAAAACATATGTATTCGTTAAAATAAGATCAATCCGAGTTTACTTTTAAGGATACTTAGGGTTGGTCCATGTAGGCTTAGTCACCAGCTAGGTTAGGTTTAGATCATTACACATGTATTTTAGATTGTCTGAAGCGTGCATTTCCCGATCATAATTTAGGTCACCCAGGATAATAACTTCTGATTTGTTAAAAGAAGACAACAAACTAGTTAACACCTCGAGTGCACAAAGATTAGCCGAGGGAGGATGGTAAACACTTATGACAGTTATGGATACATTTTCCCCCAAGCAAAGGCTTAAAGATATTAGCTAAAAAAAAACATTGTCAAGAGAAATGTATTTCAGTAAAGAAACAGAAAAAATATTTTGATGTAAACCAGTTTAGGAAGTAAGCTCCTAATGTTCAGATGTATCCACCCAAGTCCTTTAAGATTTTTAAAGTCACATGGAGTCTTCAACTCAAACAAGCTACGTTCAATAGGTGGTTGCAGGCCCTGTCTGATGGCTACGTTCAATAGGTGGTTGCAGGGCCTGTCTGATGGCTACATTCAATAGGTGGTTGCAGGCCCTGTCTGATGGCTACGTTCAATAGGTGGTTGCAGGCCCTGTCTGATGGCTACGTTCAATAGGTGGTGGCAGGCCCTGTCTGATGGCTACGTTCAATAGGTGGTTGCAGGCCCTGTCTGATGGCTACGTTCAATAGGTGGTTGCAGGCCCTGTTTGATGGCTACGTTCAATAGGTGGTTGCAGGCCTTGTCTGATGGCTACGTTCAATAGGTGGTTGCAGGCCCTGTCTGATGGCTACGTTCAATAGGTGGTTGCAGGCCCTGTCTGATGGTTGATATCGATATAGTTGGTATGGCTATAAGATTGCATAGAACTCAGTAGATCTCAGTGGAAGTAAGTGGAGGTCTTTCCACTTGCTGATGGGAGGACGGCTCACAATAATGGCTGTAACGGAGAAAATGGAATGGCATCAAACACAATGGGAACCATGTGTTTGTTGTATTTGATACCATTCCACCAATTCCGCTCCAGCCATTACTACGGACCCATCCTCCCCAATTAAGGTGCCACCAACCTCCTGTGATAGAACTTCCCCATTTGTCCTATCCCTGTTAGTAATAAAGGAAGGAGTAGACATTGTAATTACTTTTCAAAGGTTGGCACCACAGGCCCTGAGGCTGCTGCCAATGTCGATATGAGGAACTCTCAGAGTAACCAATGATAGAATGTTATAAACTGACTTACATTGGCTTGGTTGCTATCGTGCATCAGTCCAAGCCCTTGGAAGGGGATGCTGAGTACTAACTTAGACTCGCTCATTAGTAACACGTTGAACTTGTATTATGTCCAGGGTTGGGGTCAATTCAGAAAGTAAACCAAATGTCAGTGTAATTCCTGAATTGACTGGAATAGAAATAAAACAATTCTGCTTCTCATTAAAGTGCCTTCTATACTGTAAGGAATAGCCTTTATCATGTGATTGACTCTTATAGTTGTGTTGGAATTGGAATGAAATTGATGCCACTTCCCTGTTTGCACATCGCTTAACTTGATTTGTATGTATCTGACCCAATTAAATGCTGTTAGTGGCAAACACACAAGTGTTTTCCCTAATAATTTTTTTTTAAAAGCTCTAGTCTCTTTGGGCTGTGTATATCTTCTATACATACTGCATTTCTTACACCTAGCCAACAGCCAATGGGATAACAGGGTGCGAAATACAAAACATCAAAAATCAAAATAATTCAGATTTCTCAAACATACGAGTATTTTACACCATTTGTAAGATACACTTCTCCTGAATCCAACCACATTGTCCGATTTCAAAAAGGCTTTACGGTGAAAGCAAAACATTAGATTATGTTAGGATACCACCCCAGCAAAAAACAACAACACAGCCATTTTCCAAGCAAGGATAGCCGTCCAAAAGCAGAAAACCAGCTAAAATTATGCACTAACCTTTGACGATCTTCATCAGATGACACTCCTAGGACATTGTTAGATAATACATGCATTTTTTGTTCTATCAAGTTCATATTTATATCCAAAAAACCCATTTTACATTGGCGCGTGACGTTCAGAAAATGTATTCTCCCCAAAATTTCCGGTGAATGGGCACATCAATTTACAGAAATACTCATCATACACGTTGACAAAATAGATAACAATTAATTAAAGAATTATAGATAAACTACTCCTTTATGCAACCGCTTTGTCAGATTTCTAAATAACTTTACGGAGAAAGCACATTGTTCAATATTCTGAGTACTGAGCCCCACCATCAATGCAAGCTATACAGTTAGCCATCCAGCCACGGCGTCCACAAAACTCTGAAATATGTTAAAAATATTTTCTTACCTTTGCTGATCTTCGGCTGAATGCACTCGGAAGGACTCCCACTTCCACAAGAAATGTTCATTTGTTCGATAAAGTCCATCATTTATGTCAAAATAAATCAGTTTTGTTGGCGCGTCCAGATCACCATTCCAAAATGCATGAAGCGCGTCTATCCACCGTCGACGAAAAGTTATAAAGTTCCCTCAGCGTTTGTAGAAACATGTCAAACCATGTTCACAATCAATCTTTAGGGTGTTTTTAATGTAAAATGTAGATAATATTCCAGCCGGACAATAGCAGATTCATTACAGAAGAAAAAGAAAAATGGCAACCCTTCGTGACTGCGCGCGAGGTAAGTCAGTGACCCCAGCCAGACCACTTACTGTTCCGGGTGTTATTCAATCAAATTGCATAGTAGAAGCCTCAAACCAGGTTCTAATGACTGTTGACATCTAGTGGAAGCCTTAGGAAGTGCAATATGACGTCACAGACACTGTAGTTTGGATAGAACATCATTTGAAATGACTACAACCCTCAGAGTTCCCACTTCCTGGTTGGATACCTCTCAGGTTTTATGCCTGCCATATGAGTTCTGTTATACTCACAGACATCATTCAAACAGTTTTAGAAACTTCAGAGTGTTTTCTATCCAAATCTACTAATAATATGCAAATATTTGACTCTGGGCCCGAGTAGTAGGCCGTTTAATTTGGGTACGTTTTTCATCCGGCCGTGAAAATACTGCCCCCTATAGCGAAGAGGTTAAAGAGAGAGTCTGAGATTCTGGCAATTAAGCCCTTAGTCAGATGAACTCGCGGATACCATTTTTATGTCTCTGCATGAAGAGAACGTCAGACTCAGGATGAAAACAATTAGAATCTGGGGCAGGGGGATTTTTAAATATTGTGCCAAGAGAGAGGGAATAATGATCATCAGAATTAGTGATTTGGATCAATAACTGTCATAGGAAGGGAATGATAGCAAAAGTAACAAAGTACCGACGACCTGTCTTTGATCAGTAACTAATATTATTACTCAAATTGAAACAGTACTCTGTTATATTACTCATTACTGCAAAAAGTAATATTATTACTGTAATGCGATACCCCCAACACTGACCCACGCAAGGGCGCACACACAGAAACAATCTTCTAGTATTGCTAAAGGTACACACACAGAAACAATCTGCTAGTATTGTTAAAGGTACACACACAGAAACAATCTGCTAGTATTGTTAAAGGTACACACACACAGAAACAATCTGCTAGTATTGTTAAAGGTACACACACAGAAACAATCTGCTAGTATTGTTAAAGGTACACACACACATAGAAACAATATTCTAGTATTGTTAAAGGTACACACACAGAAACAATCTGCTAGTATTGTTAAAGGTACACACACACACAGAAACAATCTGCTAGTATTGTTAACGGTACACACACAGAAACAATCTGCTAGTATTGTTAAAGGTACACACACAGAAACAATCTGCTAGTATTGTTAAAGGTACACACACAGAAACAATCTGCTAGTATTGTTAAAGGTACACACATAGAAACAATCTGCTAGTATTGTTAAAGGTACACACACACAGAAACAATCTGCTAGTATTGTTAACGGTACACACACACAGAAACAATCTGCTAGTATTGTTAAAGGTACACACACAGTGTGATGCAACATGTTCAGTCTGGAACTGAGGTGTGTGCATTTGACTTGAATTGGCCTTCACTCTACCTGTTAGACCACATGGCTACACACTGTCATAGTTAGCCAAAGTCTTTTGCACTTCTCCAAAACAATATAACACTTCCCTGTTCTGTTCAGTCTGTGGTAACTATTCCAAATAAGACACTCCTAGAACACACACACACACACACACACCAACACACACGTCAACAACACACACACACACACACACACCAACACACACGCCAGCACACACACATCAACACACACACACATCAACACACACACCCAAAGAGGGTTTTACTTTGATGAACGTATCTTTATTGAAGAAAACATGTTTGTGTGTTTGTCATGAACTGTTTGATTTGACAGGTCAGATTAGGTCTGTGGAGGTCATGACATTAAGTCAGCCAGTGTTTGTCATAAACTGTTTGATTTGACAGGTCAGATTAGGTCTGTGGAGGTCATGACATTAAGTCAGCCAGTGTTTGTCATGAACTGTTTGATTTGACAGGTCAGATTAGGTCTGTGGAGGTCATGACATTTAGTCAGCCGGTGATTGTCATGCAGATAACTGTCAGTCTCACGGTAATTGAACATTAATAAACACATTTAGCATCTCCTGGCTTCCACACAAGCCACTGATGCAGTGTCACGACTTCCACCGAAGGTGACTCCTCTCCCTGTTCGGGCGGTGCTCGGCGGTTGTCGTCGCCGGCCTACTAGCTGCCACGATCCATTTTTCCTTTTCGTTTGTGTCTGTCTGTTTTGTCACACCTGTGTTCCATTAGTTGATTTGGGTGGGTTTATTTACCTCCGCTGCCTGCTAGTCTTTGTGCGGGATTGTTTGTATGTGTTACTCTGTTCGGGGTGTGTGTCTGCACCACAGGGTTTTCTTTTCACTTGGTAGTTGTACCGTTTTGATATATGTTTAGGAGTAGAGGTTTCTCCTCCGTGTGTTGCGTTACTTTCCTTGTGTGTGGCGACTTCGTTTTGAGCGTGTTTCCCCCCATGTTGTTGTTGAGTTGGGACTCCTTTAATAAATGATTGTGCCACTGGGACTTCCTTGCTCTCCTGCTCCTGATTCCTGCACCTCCCTCCTATTAGGAGGCACGTAACATGCAGACCTTTGGAACATCTACATTTTAAAAAGTCTAATAAATCCATGTAATATAGCCTACACCATCACAAATCCATTATTTATTTTAGACAGGAAACATGATATGAAGAGAATGTAGTCTATTTCAGAAGAACAGAATAGCATACTCTGAGTTGTCCTTATGTTCGTTCCTGATCTGGCTATGCCATATGGCTGTGGGCCACGGTAGTTCATTTAGCAGACAAGATTTTCTTAGAATTCCATGGCATTATTTTGTATTATTTTATAGTATGAAGAATACAATTGTACAAAGCTGAATAAAATTGAAAGGATATTTTCTCCAAACGATTTGAAGGAGTGTGCACATGTGGCTATTCTGTGTTGAGCGGTTAACGAAGAAACAGGTCCTCCTATATGCTTCATTTAGAGTTATTAATGTAACTTTAGTTGTTCTACAAATGTTGGGCTGTATGTTTTGATTTGTAATACATTGTAAAGCTGCATGATGAGACTAGTGATGATTTGAAAAAAGTTCCATGAAAGGCATGAGCTCTGCTTAATTTTTTTGGTGCAGTCTGTACACACTTCATCAACCTCTCATTCACAATTTGACAAGCACTTAATAATGCCTCGAATTTCCCGGCGGCATCCCCTTTGTGTGGTCGTAATCCCCCCCCTAAATATAATAATTATAATTCCCTTCTCCAGGCTTTGTGCTCCGAAGCACCTCACATGGCTCTCTCATATATTTAAATTCTTGTTACCCAATGCCCATCATGTGATCGGGTCTTACTCACAGGCTACAAGTGAAGACAGACACATCGCCGATGCAACTGCCCGCCTCCTTATCCAATTCCGAGGCGCATATTTAAGAAAGTTGGAAGAACTGTCCACATTTACATTTCGTCAGCCGACAAGATGAGTAGGCCTAATGAACAGCAAAAGCACTAGCATATGTCAATCTACTATCCCCCATAGTACAAAAGTTGACCTATTCTGTGTGAAAAATAAATATTCCCACACAGTCTGAGACAGTTGTGGGATGAGAGATCCCAAATTAATACAACCACAAGCTTAAAAAAAGGTTTTTAAGCAATGAGGCTGACGCAACAGATCAGAATGTTTATATGTTATTTCTTCATATTATAAGTGCAGCGATGCGCACACGGCAGTAAACTACAACTGTAATCTAAACAGCAAGGACAACAGTAATCTAAACAGCAAGGCTAAGTGTAATCTAAACAGCAAGGCCAACTGTAATCTAAACAGCAAGGACAACTGTTGTCATGACGTTGGCCTCTTTTGGTACAATTTTGTGATACTCAGAAGAGACAATATAGCCATATTACCATAAAACTGTTTATATAATAGACTCAGTTTAAGACTTGCCTCATATGGGTGTATGGAATGTATTAATAAGGATAAAGCTTTTGTAAGACATTGAGATGCTATGTACTGATGTAATGTGATAGAATTGTATTTCTGTAACCAAATCTAACTCAGTCATAGGCACGCCCCAGGGACATATACAGGACCAGGCGTCATTTGACCAGCCTGTTCGATGGGCACTATAAAACACTCCCTGATTTACATTTCCTGAGACCAGGCCTACACTCTATGGCCAGAGGTTTGACCATCCAATTCCTCTACTGAAAGTGAACCATACCACGTGGTTAACTTTTAGACTATTGATACCGACAGAATAAGAACAAGTCTTTGATATTAATTATTAGTCTGCAGCTAAGTAAATTATATCATCGAACGCGAAGACCAACGAAACCACCATTCTATGACGACATTAATGAATGTCGCTCTGAAAGATCCATTCTGAGAGAGAGAGAGAGAGAGAGAGAGAGAACGCGGACAAAACTCTCCAACAGAACCGAACTCTCCAACAAAGAACGACGACACACTGAGCGTAAATATATATTGATTGCAATTGTTCCCGAATGAGTGAGCCTTCAATTGTCAATTGTAATATTAATGAACTCTGTGTAAACTTCTCAGCTGACCATTTATGACCCATTGTTCAACAGGTCGACCAGCCTGTTTAGCCCACAAGGGCACATTCCGATACCAATCCTTTGTGACAATAATTACTGTTTGTATGTTTTTCTGTTAATTACTTAGTGTAGTAAATAAATGATTTTAAGACAATTGATGTATGGATGATTTTAGTAAAGACTGGGTTCGTGCAGATACAACAATTTACGACGTTTTGGAATGAGACTGGACTAGCGGTAAATACACCATTTAAACTTAAGAAGATAATCGACCTATACTATAATAGAATAGAATATTATAGTACAGGAAAGTTATATTAGGAAAATTATAGCTTTGTAATCTGAATATTCTCCTTGGTGCCCCGACCTCCTAGTTAATTACAATTAAACGATTAATCAGTTTAATCGCGTGATAATAATTACAGGGAGCTAATTGATAAACATATCTTCAGTTTAATGGTACCCCCAAAGACACGACACTGTAATCAAAACAGCAAGAACAACAGTAATCAAAACAGCAAGGCCAACTGTAATCAAAACAGCAAGGACAACAGTAATCTAAACAGCAAGGCTAACTGTAATCAAAACAGCAAGGACCTCAGTAATCAAAACAGCAAGGCCAACTGTAATCAAAACAGCAAGGACAACAGTAATCAAAACAGCAAGGCCAACTGTAATCAAAACAGCAAGGACAACAGTAATCAAAACAGCAAGGCCAACTGTAATCTAAACAGCAAGGACCTCAGTAATCAAAACAGCAAGGCCAACTGTAATCTAAACAGCAAGGACAACTGTAATCAAAACAGCAAGGACCTCAGTAATCAAAACAGCAAGGCCAACTGTAATCTAAACAGCAAGGACAACTGTAATCAAAACAGCAAGGCCAACTGTAATCTAAACAGCAAGGCCAACTGTAATCTAAACAGCAAGGCCAACTGTAATCTAAACAGCAAGGCCAACTGTAATCTAAACAAATCAAATCAAATTTCAAATCAAATCAAATTTATTTATATAGCCCTTCGTACATCAGCTGATATCTCAAAGTGCTGTACAGAAACCCAGCCTAAAACCCCAAACAGCAAGCAATGCATGTGAAAGAAGCACGGTGGCTAGGAAAAACTCCCTAGGAAAAACTCCCTAGAAAGGCCAAAAACCTAGGAAGAAACCTAGAGAGGAACCAGGCTATGAGGGGTGGCCAGTCCTCTTCTGGCTGTGCAGGGTGGATATTATAACAGAACATGGTCAAGATGTTAAAATGTTCATAAATGACCAGCATGGTCAAATAATAATAATCATAGTAGTTGTCGAGGGTGCAACAAGCACGTCCGGTGAACAGGTCAGGGTTCCATAGCCGCAGGCAGAACAGTTGAAACTGGAGCAGCAGCACGGCCAGGTGGACTGGGGACAGCAAGGAGTCATCATACCAGGTAGTCCTGAGGCATGGTCCTAGGGCTCAGGTCCTCCGAGAGAAAGACAGAAAGAGAGAAAGAGAGAATTAGAGAGAGCATATTTAAATTCACACAGGACACCGGATAAGACAAGAGAAATACTCCAGATGTAACAGACTGACCCTAGCCCCCCGACACATAAACTACTGCAGCATAAATACTGGAGGCTGAGACAGGAGGGATCAGAAGACACTGTGGCCCCATCCGATGATACCCCCGGACAGGGCCAAACAGGCAGGATATAACCCCACCCACTTTGCCAAAGCACAGCCCCCACACCACTAGAGGGATGTCTCCAACCACCAACTTACCGTCCTAAGACAAGGCCGAGTATAGCCCACAACGATCTCCGCCATGGCACAACCCAAGGGGGGGCGCCAACCCAGACAGGAAGACCACGTCAGTGACTCAACCCACTCAAGTGACGCACCCCTCCCATGGACGGCATGGAAGAACACCAGTAAGCCAGTGACTCAGCCCCTGTAATAGGGTTAGAGGCAGAGAATCCCAGTGGAGAGAGGGGAACCGGCAAGGCAGAGACAGCAAGGGCAGTTCGTTGCTCCAGCCTTTCCGGTCACCTTCACACTCCTGGGCCAGACTATACTTAATCATAGGACCTACTGAAGAGATAAGTCTTCAGTAAAGACTTAAAGGTTGAGACTGAGTCTGCGTCTCTCACATGGGTAGGCAGACCATTCCATAAAAATGGAGCTCTATAGGAGAAAGCCCTACCTCCAGCCGTTTGCTTAGAAATTCTAGGGACAATTAGGAGGCCTGCATCTTGTGACCGTAGCGTACGTGTAGGTATGTACGGCAGGACCAAATCGGAAAGATAGGTAGGAGCAAGCCCATGTAATGCTTTGTAGGTTAGCAGTAAAACCTTGAAATCAGCCCTTGCCTTAACAGGAAGCCAGTGTAGGGAGGCTAGCACTGGAGTAATATGATAAAAAAATGTGGTTCTAGTCAGGATTCTAGCAGCCGTATTTAGCACTAACTGAAGTTTGTTTAGTGCTTTTTCCGGGTAGCCGGAAAGTAGAGCATTGCAGTAGTCCAGCCTAGAAGTAACAAAAGCATGGATTAATTTTTCTGCATCATTTTTGGACAGAAAGTTTCTGATTTTTGCAATGTTACATAGATGGAAAAAAGCTGTCCTTGAAACAGTCTTGATATGTTCTTCAAAAGAGAGATCAGGGTCCAGAGTAACGCCGAGGTCCTTCACAGTTTTATTTGAGACGACTGTACAACCATCCAGATTAATTGTCAGATTCAACAGAAGATCTCTTTGTTTCTTGGGACCTAGAACAAGCATCTCTGTTTTGTCCGAGTTTAAAAGTTGAAAGTTTGCAGCCTTCCACTTCTTTATGTCTGAAACACAGGCTTCTAGCGAGGGCAATTTTGGGGCTTCACCATGTTTCATTGAAATGTACAGCTGTGTGTCGTCCGCATAGCAGTGAAATTTAACATTATGTTTTCGAATGACATCACCAAGAGGTAAAATATATAGTGAAAATAATAGCGGTCCTAAAACGGAACCTTGGGGAACACCGAAATTTACAATTGATTTGTCAGAGGACAAACCATTCACAGAGACAAACTGATATCTTTCCGACAGATAAGATCTAAACCAGGCCAGAACTTGTCCATGTAGACCAATTTGGGTTTCCAATCTCTCCAAAAGAATGTGGTGATCGATGGTATCAAAAGCAGCACTAAGATCTAGGAGCACGAGGACAGATGCAGAGCCTCGGTCTGACGTCATTAAAAGGTCATTTACCACCTTCACAAGTGCAGTCTCAGTGCTATGATGGGGTCTAAAACCAGACTGAAGCATTTCGTATACATTGTTTGTCTTCAGGAAGGCAGTGAGTTGCTGCGCAACAGCTTTTTCTAAAATTTTTGAGAGGAATGGAAGATTCGATGTAGGCCGATAGTTTTTTATATTTTCTGGGTCAAGATTCGGCTTTTTCAAGAGAGGCTTTATTACTGCCACTTTTAGTGAGCTTGGTACACATCCGGTGGATAGAGAGCCGTTTATTATGTTCAACATAGGAGGGCCAAGCACAGGAAGCAGCTCTTTCAGTAGTTTAGTTGGAATAGGGTCCAGTATGCAGCTTGAGGGTTTAGAGGCCATGATTATTTTCATCATTGTGTCAAGAGATATAGTACTAAAACACTTTAGTATCTCCCTTGATCCTAGGTCCTGGCAGAGTTGTGCAGACTCAGGACAATGGAGCTTTGGAGGAATACGCAGATTTAAAGAGGAGTCCGTAATTTGCTTTCTAATGATCATGATCTTTTCCTCAAAGAAGTTCATAAATGTATTACTGCTGAAGTGAAAGCCATCCTCCATTTGCGAAGGCTGCTTTTTAGTTAGCTTTGCGACAGTATCAAAAAGAAATTTCGGATTGTTCTTATTTTCCTCAATTAAGTTGGAAAAATAGGATGATCGAGCAGCAGTGAGGGCTCTTCGATACTGCACGGTACTGTCTTTCCAAGCTAGTCGGAAGACTTCCAGTTTGGTGTGGCGCCATTTCCGTTCCAATTTTCTGGAAGCTTGTATTTTCTGTATACCAGGGAGCTAGTTTCTTATGACAGATGTTTTTAGTTTTTAGGGGTGCAACTGCATCTAGGGTATTGCGCAAGGTTAAATTGAGTTCCTCGTTTAGGTGGTTAACTGATTTTTGTCCTCTGACGTCCTTGGGTAGGCAGAGGGAGTCTGGAAGGGCATCAAGGAATCTTTGGGTTGTCTGAGAATTTATAGCACGACTTTTAATGCTCCTTGGTTGGGGTCTGAGCAGATTATTTGTTGCGATTGCAAACGCAATAAAATGGTGGTCCGATAATCCAGGATTATGAGGAAAAACATTAAGATCCACAACATTTATTCCATGGGACAAAACTAGGTCCAGAGTATGACTGTGGCAGTGAGTAGGTCCAGAGACATGTTGGACAAAACCCACTGAGTCGATGATGGCTCCGAAAGCCTTTTGGAGTGGGTCTGTGGACTTTTCCATGTGAATGTTGAAGTCACCAAAAATGTGAATATTATCTGCTATGACTACAAGATCCGATAGGAATTCAGGGAACTCAGTGAGGAACACTGCATATGGCCCAGGAGGTCTGTAAACAGTAGCTATAAATAGTGATTGAGTAGGCTGCATAGATTTCATGACTAGAAGCTCAAAAGACGAAAACGTCATTGTTTTTTTTTTTTGTAAATTTAAATTTGCTATCGTAAATGTTAGCAACACCTCCGCCTTTGCCGGATGCACGGGGGATGTGGTCACTAGTGTAACCAGGGGGTGAGGCCTCATTTAACACAGTAAATTCATCAGGCTTTAAGCCATGTTTCAGTCAGGCCAATCACATCAAGATTATGATCAGTGATTAGTTCATTGACTATAACTGCCTTGGAAGTGAGGGATCTAACATTAAGTAGCCCTATTTTGAGATGTGAGGTATCTCTTCCAATAATGATTGTGGGGGAAAAGAGAAGTTGAATGTTACTTTATGTTGAGTTATGTTGGTATGTTGGCAGGGTGTTGGTGCTTTTTGATATTCTAATATTTTATAAGTCTTGTTCTGTATAAGTTGATTTTGAATTAAATTCTGTAAATAACATGTTTGATTCAGTCAGTCAGTCAGTGGAAGTGTCTGAAATCTGGCTGCCTACTATCAGGGCAGAATTGCTGCTGGAGCTCGGAGGACTGGTGCTCCTTCACATGTTTTACATTTGGAAAATGGTTGAGATAGCTAGTTAAGCTTCCCTGTGGCTCAGTTGGTAGAGCATGGTGTTTGCAACGCCAGCCTGGTGTGTGCAACGCCAGGGTTGTGGGTTCGATTCCCACGGGGGGCCAGTACAACAAAAAAAAAGTTTAAAAAAAATCCTTCAGCAATCCTTCAGTTATCTGTCAGCTATACTTCAGTTATCTGTCAGCCATCCTTCAGCACCACAAGTTGGTTTAACATCATTGAGTTATTCTGGTGCTGTCCTTTCAGAACCAGGAAGGGTGCTCCAATCCTTTAAAATAACCCTCAACATCTGTTGCCTTACGGCTAATAGTGAAACAGTAATTCAACAAGATCGAAATGCATATTCCCATGAAACTGATTGAGATGAAAAAGTGAAGAATTATCATTCACGGTTGACAGTGATGATGGTCTATTTTGAAATTAGGTATGCCCAGTTGTGTAAAGCACTAAAGTAAAAATACCTTAAAGTACTACTTAAGCCATTTTGGGGGGGGGGGGGGGGGGGTATCTGTACTTTACTATTTATATTTTTAACAACTTTTACTCCACTACAATCCTAAAGAAAATAATGTACTTTCTACTCCATACATTTTCCCTGACACCCAAAAGTTCTCGTTACATTTTGAATGCTGAACAGGACAGGAAAATGGTCCAATTCACACACTTATCAAGAGAACATCCCTGGTCATCCCTACTGCCTCTCCCTACTGCCTCTGATCTGGCAGACTCACTAAACCCAAATGCTTAAATTGTAAATGATGTCTGAGTGTTGGAGTGTGCCCTTGACTATCCGTAAATAAAAAATTGTGGCATTTGGATTGCCTAATAGAACTAATTTGAAATTATTTATACTTTTATTTTTGATACTTAAGTATATTTTTTTAATTACATCTACTTGTGATACTTAAGTATATTTTTTAAATGACATCTACTTGTGATACTTAAGTATATTTAAAACCGAATACTTTTACTCAAGTAATATTTTACTCTGTGACTTTCACTTTTACTTGAGTCATTTTCTTTTAATTTATCTTTACTTTTACTCAAGTATGACAATTGGGTACTTTTTTCACCACTGGGTATGGCTAACTTGGTGTTTGAGGGTATTGAAAATCATATTAAAATGAGCTTTCTTATATCTCTCAGATATCGTTTTACAATCTGTTTTTCCATGTATTAATCTGTTATTAAATGCATTTCTATGGGCTAATAGCAGTAAGGCCAAATTCAATGTTTCATCAAGTAATGTATTTTATTTATTCCTACAGGGGTCCTAAAATTATAAATGAAATAGCTAAATGATCCTTGTTATGACCATCTTAAAACAATTCCATATGTTGGTTTAGTAGAAACCCAGACCGGGCCCTTAGATTAGGGGGATGGATACAATACGCATTTCTTTAGTAGAAAAACAGGTGCTGCTGATAATACTGCCATCGTCGTGGAGACAGAGGACATGTATTGTCGCCCATGTTTCCGATGCTGTCTGGCTAAAAAAGACTATGGCATGTTATATAGTAAGACAGAGGGGGCGCTGTTTCGCTCGCTCGGATGCGTTCTCCGGTTTCAGCCACTTGCGAATGGAAGGAAAGTTAGCGGGTGCACTGTTCGGATGCTGGAATTATTTTTTGGATCAACGTGCGAAGGTAACCTACATTTTATAGTGATTGGTTTGACAATAAGATGAAAACATAACTGGTTGTGTTCATGGCACATTAAAAAGTAGTTAATTTTTACTGTGAAATTACATGTCTTAAAAAAATAAACAATTTATAGTAAATGAGGGGCGGTGCCTCATACTGGCCTCTCCAAATCACTTAGCACCAGCGCTAGCCTGGGGACGAGGTTAGTGTGTATGTATTGGGGCTAGTAGATGGCAGTGTTTCTTTGAGATGCTGTGATACTCATGTCTATGGTGCTAGGGTCTACATGCACCCTTTTTAACCGGGTTGACAGTTCCAAAGCAGTCACACATCCGCCACCACCTAAACAAAAACAATGATATGCTGTATATGTCAGTTACCACCAATTAGTGATTGGTCTTTTGACCAATGAGATCAGATGTTTTGCCAATAATTGGGCAAAATATTAGAATTGGGCTGCCTGTGTAAATGCATTCTTTTTGTGTGAAAGTTTTGGTCAGACTTTAAGACTACTTATTGTTGGCAATGTCTAGTTTAACAAGTGTGGATTGCAGTCACTCCTTGTCCATAGACTGCTTTCAAGATAAAGAAACAAACATGTTAATGTCAAATCTAAACTATCCCTTTAGAATAGAACATCAGACCCTGGTTCAGGCTCCCGAGCAGTGCAGTGGTCTAAGGCACCACATCTCAGTGCTAGAGGCTATATCACTACAGACCCTGGTTCAGGCTCCCGAGTGGTGCAGTGGTCTAAGGCACCACATCTCAGTGCTAGAGGCTATATCACTACAGACCCTGGTTCAGGCTCCCGAGTGGTGCAGTGGTCTAAGGCACCACATCTCAGTGCTAGAGGCTATATCACTACAGACCCTGGTTCAGGCTCCCGAGTGGTGCAGTGGTCTAAGGCACCACATCTCAGTGCTAGAGGCTATATCACTACAGACCCTGGTTCAGGCTCCCGAGTGGTGCAGTGGTCTAAGGCACCACATCTCAGTGCTAGAGGCTATATCACTACAGACCCTGGTTCAGGCTCCCGAGTGGTGCAGTGGTCTAAGGCACCACATCTCAGTGCTAGAGGCTATATCACTACAGACCCTGGTTCAGGCTCCCGAGTGGTTCAGTGGTCTAAGGCACCACATCTCAGTGCTAGAGGCTATATCACTACAGACCCTGGTTCAGGCTCCCGAGTGGTTCAGTGGTCTAAGGCACCACATCTCAGTGCTAGAGGCTATATCACTACAGACCCTGGTTCAGGCTCCCGAGTGGTGCAGTGGTCTAAGGCACCACATCTCAGTGCTAGAGGCTATATCACTACAGACCCTGGTTCAGGCTCCCGAGTGGTGCAGTGGTCTAAGGCACCACATCTCAGTGCTAGAGGCTATATCACTACAGACCCTGGTTCAGGCTCCCGAGTGGTGCAGCGGTCTAAGGCACCACATCTCAGTGCTATAGGCGTCACTACAGACCCTGGTTCAGGCTGTATCACAACCGGCCGTGATCGGGAGTCCATAGGGCAGCGCACAATTGACCCAGCGTCATCCAGGTTAGGGTTTGGCCGTCATCGCAAATAAGAATTTGTTCTTAACTGACTTGCCAAGTTAAATAAAAGGTTAAAAAAATTTATCACAGAAGACACCATACAACAACTTGATAACGTTAAGAACAGTTTTTATTGTGAAAAAAGTCTCTGCTTTTCATACCCTAGCCTAAAACTGTACAATCAATAATTTAAAAACATGTTTCGGCTTGTTTTTTTTAGAACACTGTTGCGCTCGCTCGATCACGCACTCCTTGTTTAAATTACCCAGCAGCAGCTACAACCAAAGGAAAATTGATATGCATCCCAAATCGCATCCTATTCCCTATGTAGTGCACTACTTTTGACCAGGGCCCATTGGGATATGCACTACATAGGTAATAAAGTGCTCTTTTGGGACACACCCATAGTGTTTACATTTTGTGTTCACTATCATTTCTCTTCCCTTAGTCCAAAATGGCCCCCTATTTCCTATTAAGTGCACTACTCTGTTCAAAAGCAGTGCTCTATATAAGGAATAGGGTGCCATTTGGGACGCACATAACAACCTCAACTCAGGCAACATCAGGGACACCCCCAAATGGGGCACTTCTCCTGACATGGTCACAACACTCCATCTCCCATCATTCTTTGCAAACCTTTTTTTAAATTTTTTTATTTTTTTAAACAGTCCATCATAATAATACAATTAATCCCATCTGGAGAAATAATTTGAGAAGGAAAAAAATATAATATCTCTGTTTCAAATTACACCCTATTCCCCCATATTAGGGCACTATTTTGAAGAATAGGGTGTAATTTGAGGCCTTCCTAATGTCAGACTATTATAAGGTCAACATCAAAGGGTGGTGTCGTAATAAAACACATTACAATGTCAAAAAGTTTTAAAATGAAGGACAAAAAAGGTATTGTTGAAAGCTCGTCTTGTCTACATGTTGAAGGTAGTGGGTCCATATTATGATGTGCTGCACAAGAACCAAACACCTCTTCCCTCCTTTACAGTCTACAACTAACAGATCACTATTAGGACTCTATTGGCACCCTATTCCCTAGATAGTGCACTACTTTTGACCAGGGGCCATAGTGACTAGGGTGCCATTTGAAAGAACAGCATGACAACCTTTTGATATTCCCAGACCTAGAGGTTTTCCCTGACCTCATGACCTGACCATGTGGCTTAACCAGGAAAACCTCACAGAGAGGGAGGCCTGGGAAAAGGCTGTGGGGGAGAAGCTTCTTTATAAAAAGCACACAGAGTTAAAGTCCTATTTTCTTCATTCATACAATACTGGACTTTGAGGCGATGGATGCAATTGTTGCATACAAACTACATAAGACAAAGGCCTTTTCTCAATTACATTTGCTCAACTCCTGCCTCCCTCTCCTCCATCCTCTCTCGCCTCCTTTTGAAAAAGGTCAAAGGTAGTCGAGGAGAGGCGGTGAGAAGGGAACGTGGATGAAAATGCTACTTGTATAAAATGAAGACTCCTCTCCACTCACGCATCATCAGGCAAATGATGTTTACAGGATGGAATCTCCAATAAATGTGTAACGTGATAAAAAAAATTAAAAAGATTTCAAAAGTGTTCCGCGAGGATACACATGACTATCCTTGATGAAAGGTGGCTATCGAGGAGGGGAGGAGCCTCTTCCGTTCGTCTACAAACTAATGGGCACGACTCGACCACTTTCCGGATCACGCAGAAGAGAAGACGGAGAGAGGAGACTTTTACCCAAATGAGAAAAGGCCATTCATACATCCATAGAAGAGTCTGTCCTTCTAGCGGTTGGTACTGCAGACTCTCTCTGAGACCAGAGGGACAAGTTAGTTCAGTAAAACACAGAATAATAAGGGAGAAAAATAGCTTTGATGGCCAGGAGATTTCCCTGAATAGGAGAAACTCTGGGGCTCCATGCTCACGTCGCTGACTGTCTGTGTAGGAAAACAATATGGCCGCCCTGCAGTGAGAAGAGAACACCACTCAGCCTGACAACCAGGCTTCATTGGGTGAGTCTGGGACTGCATTCTAAATGGCACCCTATTCCCTACATAGTGCACTACTTTAGACCAGAGCTCTATGGGCCCTGGCACCCTATTCCCTATATAGTGCACTACTTTAGACCAGAGCCTGTATAGGGAATAGGGTGACGTTCACTGGCTGCACTGGAAACTGGTGCAGAGAGGAGAGCAGGAGCAAGAGAAAGGAAGGAAAGGAGGAGAGAGAGAAAGGAATGAGAGGAAAACTGGCAGGCAGACTGGATGACTCTGGGGAGAAGAGAAAAGGGAGAGAGAAGACAAAAAGATAAGAGGAGGGTAGGGAAGGGAGATGGGGGGAGGTAAAGAGGAAGGGAGTGCGAGAGAATGCAAAGTGAGGCAGATGGATAGATGTAAAGTGGAAGAGAGGGAGAAGGGAGGGAGAGAGCATGCAGAGTGAGGGAGAGAGCAGGCATAGTGAGATGGAGAGAGAGAGGGAGAGCAGGCAGAGTGAGGAGAGAAAGCAGGCAGAGTGAGGGAGATGGAGAGAGAGAAGGCAGAGAGAAGGATGTAAAAAGCGGCAGAGATCATCTATTATTTAACATATGAATCATGGGACAGCAGGAGGCAACACTCTGATCAACAGAGAGAGAAAGGGAGGGAAGAAGAAGAGAAGAGGGGAAAACACTAGAACTCAGTAGGGTTGTGTGGATGTATTCTGGGTGTATTACTACTCCAGCACAGTGGAACGAGGTGTACACACACCTCCCTCCTCCTACAGTAGGTTTCACCACCGTCCTCTCCTTCTCCTCCCCCAGGGTATCTCCTCCCTTCTGGGTAGGTCTCAGACTTGGTTCTCTCCACAGGCCCTACACATCCTCTCCTCAGCTTGTCTGTCCCCTCAGTGGAAGGGAGGGGGTCTGTTTCAGTGTGTTTAGGGTGTGAGTCTCCCCCCTCCCTCAGACAGGGTCTATCACTAGGAGATTTTACAGTTGTTGCGTGTGCAGTTCTGTGGGGGGCTCTGGGGGGGTTTGATAGATTTAGAACGCTTCAGACTGTTCCCTTTAGACCCGCCCGCCGCGTTGGCCAGAGAATAGGACCGTCCGTGCATCATCACTGCGTTCATCCCATTGGCCATAGAGAAGGACTTGAGGTGGGACTTTATCGCCACGGGCAACGGCAGCTTGTCAATCAGGTGGACGGGCGTACAGGAGACAATCGCTCTGCAGCACAGGTCCTGGAGAGTGAAGACTGGGGGGAGAGGGGAGGAGAGAGAGTTAGTTCATACACAAGAGATGCTAACCTTAAAACAAACTTGTTCTGTCCTGTTACAGCATTAGCTAGCTAGCAACCTGCTAACCACAGATCATTAGCTAGCTAGCAACCTGCTAACCACAGATCATTGGCTAGCTAGCAACCTGCTAACCACAGATCATTGGCTAGCTAGCAACCTGGTAACCACAGATGAAAGATATCGTGTGGTAACTTTACCAGTAGTAAACATCTGGTGGTTCAGAAAGGAACAAGGGAGAACTTATTTAGATGTGCTTCTAAAGCGGCCCTCCGTAGCTCAGTCGCTAGAGCGCGGCCCTCCGTAGCTCAGTCGCTAGAGCGCGGCCCTCCGTAGCTCAGTCGCTAGAGCATAGCACTTGCAACACCGGGATAGTGGGTTCAATTCTCGGGACCGTCCATACGTAAAATGTACGTACACATGACTAAGTCACTGCTAAATGGTAAATATTATAATATTAAAAGTAGGACAGCTTTATGTAGGCTGCATCTTATTATTTTCCTTCTGGTGCTCCTAAACCCTGGATTTTGTAATTACTGCCCATTTATATAATCTATACCTTGAATACTTTTTATTGTGCTCCTACATTTTTTTAATTAGGAGCACATGTACTCCTTGTTAAAAATGTCAGTGTCAAGGTCCTCCCCCCCACCCCCTCCTACCTCTGTTGGGCTTCCAGAACTTCTCCATGCCGTGCCTCATCAGGACGATGCGAGACAGCTCTGTGAACGACTCGATGACGTTGAAGTTGCAGAGTGGGCTGACCTCAAAGAAGGTCATGCCATTCTTCTCAGCGTACGCCCGGGCCTGCTCCGTAGGAACCTGACGCTTGAACGCCAGGTGGAGCCGGTTACCTACCAGGATACGAGGTACACCCGGGGCATGCTGATGGGAGGGAGAGGGGGGCATTTAAGTGATTTACAGGAAGTAGAAAACAGTAGTAAGTAATAGAAAGCCTTGGTTGGAACTGTTAGAATTGTCTCTTTCAGATAACAGAGAGATCAGGGACCAGTTTCCCAAAAGCATCTTAAGGACACGTCCATCGTTAGAACCCTTCGTAGATCTCCCAGCTGTTTCCCAAAAGCATCATTACTAAAGTTGGTGTTGAAAAAGCTTGTTATTTAATGATTGCCTCAGACCACTCTTAGAGCAGCCAAGTACGTGGTTAGATGTGTTTTCTACCCTACCGCATCACTTTATACACAGATGATCTCCACTATACACAACATCAACATGTTCATCTTTCTGTGACAGAACCAACTTGACATTGACTACAAATACAAAGCTGCCCATTTCTTTGCATAACAAGGGAAGGAGAAAGAGGCCCCAGATGAAAACCCAGATGACTATATTAAAAGATACATACAGTACACACTACCTATATATTGGAATGATACATTTAATTGAGTTTTATTTAGCTATTTGTACGCTACTGTCTAATATTTTTTCCCCCCTCAATATACACTGTGTACAAAACATTAAGAATACCTTCCTAATATTGAGTTGCATCCCCTTTGCACTCAAGGCTTAACCCGTCTCCTCCCCTTCAACCCGTCTCCTCCCCTTCATTTTCAACCCGTCTCCTCCCCTTCAACCCGTCTCCTCCCCTTCAACCCGTCTCCTCCCCTTCAACCCGTCTCCTCCCCTTCAACCCGTCTCCTCCCCTTCAACCCGTCTCCTCCCCTTTAACCCGTCTCCTCCCCTTCAACTTTAACCCGTCTCCTCCCCTTCAACTTTAACCCGTCTCCTCCTCTTCAACTTTAACCCGTCTCCTCCTCTTCAACTTTAACCCGTCTCCTCCTCTTCAACTTTAACCCGTCTCCTCCTCTTCAACTTTAACCCGTCTCCTCCTCTTCAACTTTAACCCGTCTCCTCCTCTTCAACTTTAACCCGTCTCCTCCTCTTCAACTTTAACCCGTCTCCTCCTCTTCAACTTTAACCCGTCTCCTCCTCTTCAACTTTAACCCGTCTCCTCCTCTTCAACTTTAACCCGTCTCCTCCTCTTCAACTTTAACCCGTCTCCTCCTCTTCAACTTTAACCCGTCTCCTCCTCTTCAACTTTAACCCGCCTCCTCCCCTTCATCTACACTGATTGAAGTGGATTTAACTAGTGACATCAATGAGAGATCATAGCTTTCACCTGGATTCACCTGGTCAGTCTGTGTCATGGAAAGAGCAGGTGTGTTTTGTCCACTCAGTGTATTTCATGTGTAATGTGCACATCTGAATGTAGTGGACTACATTAGGGGAAGCATTAGAATAAACCACCTCAAAATATTTGTAGCCATAGTTGACAATATCTCTCTAGGAGCTGATCTGTCGTCAGTATTGTGGAATCATTCTAATGTTAAGGTACGATTGGAACGGGAGAACGCTGATCTGAGAACTGTGCTTCCTTTCAATCCTATCGGTATCCATCCTATCAGTATCGACACACGCTGCAACAACGCACTATACGAACGTTCTCTCTGCATGGTGTTTTGGGAAACACATGTTACATCTTGGGCCGTTGTAGGAAAGATACATGGTTAAAACACTCGTAAGCCTGAGTTCCATCGCTATGGGAAACGGGCCCTGGTCTTTCTAGCGGCTTCACCTCTCATTCTACCAATCAAATTCTCTAGTCTATTTTCCCATCCTTCTCTCTCTCCCACTCTCTGAATGACAGGAGTCCAGTTGCAGGGTACTGTAGACTAGAGGTGAACCAGGAAAGACATCTTCACCAAACACCACCCCCTGAGAGAAACACACACACACACACACACGGAGGATGTCCTCTAGGCTTCTGCATCCCAGCCATCAGGAAGGACATGGTGTGTCTATAGGACTACTCTGGGCCTATTCTGTTCTGTTCACGGAGGTGTGTTGAGGACTATGGGACAGGGTCTCTCCTTTCCTTTCCTTTCCTTTCCTTTCCTTTCCTTTCCTCTACCCTCTCATCTCCCCTATTTCCCTTCCTCCTCTCTCCTATTTCCCTTCCTCCTCTCCTCCCTCCATACCTCGTCAATCTCTCGTATCCAGCGGTCGATGCCTTCGAACGACCAGCGGTTTGCGATGTCATACACCAGCAGGATCCCCTGGAGAACACACACATCAGGCATTGTTCTTCATGTCCCGTTTATACAAGTAGGAGGAGCAGACAGGGCCAGCCAAAAACACTCAGTAGGGGACTTGTGTCAGTAGAATGTGTGTGTACTGTCATTAGATTGTGTGTACTAGATTAGATGAGTTTATTAGTCATATGCACAGAGTCTCAGATGTAATTGCAGGGTACAGTGAAATTCTTAAGCTCCAACAGTGCAGGTCAAAAAGAGAAATACATGAAACAATAATACATACCAGCTACAGTTGAAGTCGGAAGTTTACATACACCTTAGCCAAAGACATTTAAACTCAGTTTCACAATTCCTGACATTTAATCCTAGTAAAAATTCCCTGCCTTAGGTCAGTTAGGATCACCACTTTATTTTAAGAATGTGAAATGTCAGAATAATAGTAGAGAGAATGATTTATTTCAGCTTTTATTTCTTTCATCACATTCCCAGTGGGTCAGAAGTTTACATACACTCAATTAGTATTTGGTAGCATTGTTTTAAATTGTTTAACTTAGGTCAAACGTATCGAGTAGCCTTCCACAAGCTTCCCACTATAAGTTGGGTGAATATTGGCCCATTCCTTCTGACAGAGTTGGTGTAAGTGAGTCAGGTTTGTAGGCCTCCTTGCTCGCACACGCTTTTTCAGTTCTGCCCACACATTTTCTATGGGATTGAGGTCAGGGCTTTGTGATGGTCACTCCAATAGCTTGACTTTGTTGTCCTTAAGCCATTTTGCCACAACTTTGGAAGTATGCTTGGGGTCAATGTCCATTTGGAAGACCCATTTGCGACCAAACTTTAACTTCCTGACTGATGTCTTGAGATGTTGCTTCAATATATCCACAATTTTCCATCTTCATGACGCCATCTATTTTGTGAAGTGCACCAGTCTCTCCTGCAGCAAAGCACCCCCACAACATGATGCTGCCCCCCCCCCGTGCGTCACGGTTGGGATGGTGTTCTTCAGCTTGCAAGCGTCCCCCTTTTTCCTCCAAGCATAACGATGGTCATTATGGCCAAACAGTTTTATTTTTGTTTCATCAGACCAGAGGACATTTCTCCAAAAAAGTATGATCTTTGTCCCCATGTGCAGTTGCAAACCGTAGTCTGGCTTTTTTATGGCGGTTTTGGAGCAGTGGCTTCTTCCTTGCTGAGCGGCCTTTCAGGTTATGTCGATATAGGACACGTTTTACTGTGGATATAGAGACTTTTGTACCTGTTTCCTCCAGCATCTTCACAAGGTCCTTTGCTGTTGTTCTGGGATTGATTTGCACTTTTCGCACCAAAGTACGTTCATCTCTAGGAGACAGAACGCGTCTCCTTCCTCAGCGGCATGATGGCTGCATGGTCCCATGGTGTTTATACTTGCGTACTATTGTTTGTACAGATGAACGTGGTACCTTCAGGCGTTTGGAAATTACTCCCAAGGATGAACCAGACTTGTGGAGGTCTACAATTGTTTTTTCGGAGGTCTTGGCTGATTTCTTTTGATTTTCCCATGATGTCAAGCAAAGAGGCACTGAGTTTGAAGGTAGGCCTTGAAATACATCCACAGGTACACCTCCAATTGACTCAAATTATGTAAAGTAGCCTATCAGAAGCCATAACATCATTTTCTGGAATTTTCCAAGCTGTTTAAAAGGCACAGTCAACTTAGTGTATGTAAACTTCTGACCCACTGGAATTGTGATACAGTGAATTATAAGTGAAATAATCTGTCTGTAAACAATTGTTGGAAAACTTACTTGTGTCATGCACAAAGTAGATGTCCTAACTGACTTGCCAAAACTATAGTTTGTTAACAAGAAATTTGTGGAGTGGTTGAAAACCAAGTTTTAATGACTCCAACCTAAGTGCATGTAAACTTCCGACTTCAACTGTATATATACACACACTATGTCAGCAGAATGTGTGTACCATGTCAGCAAAATGTGTGTACCATGTCAGCAAAATGTGTGTTCCTACCTGAGCCCCTCTGGAGTAGGACCTGAAGATGGTGCAGAACCTCCCCTGTCCTGACGTGTCCCTGAGAGATAGAGAGAGAAAGATGAGTTAACCACAGTTAAAGTGCAATTCCGCCACTTTTCAACCTCATATTCATCATCTCCAGCACTGTACATATTGTCTACATGTGAAACGCTGCGTTTCTATGATCTGTGGTTAAAATGCGAAGGTCCTAAAAAATGTTTTTATCTGTGACATCACAGGATAAGATTCAAAGTAAGAAAAACAGTGATTTTAAAAACCTGCATCGAGTTTCTAGCCAGGAGGGTATTATCTTGCTCCCCACGTCACCACAAATATCAGTGTTTGAATATCACTGTTTTTAAAATGTTTTAACTTCGGATGATATCGTCGGGTAAAACTTTTTAACATATTTGTTTCCTCAAAACGTAGAAAATGTGCCGTTTTCACATAGTGTCAATCTGTGGTGTAGCAAATGATTATCCAAGATAAAACCCAGATAATGCACTTCAGAAAAAAGGGTAGAGTAAGAAGTATTCATGACTTCTCTTTCGGCCAACGCCCCTAAACTACACTACCTCATAAATACCTTGGTTTCCTGTCTGATGAAAGTATGATCTTTGAGGAGGGTATAAAGTCTTCATCAGATTGTGCAGGTAGAGCGTTGGGGTCTGTTGGTAGTAAACTGAACATCTGTAAAGACCTTAGCTGTGTTCGAATACCCATACTAACATACTGTATACTACATACTTAATGAGTACCCATTCTAACATACTGTATGCTACATACTTAATGAGTACCCATTCTAACATACTGTATACTACATACTTAATGAATACCCATTCTAACATACTGTATGCTACATACTTAATGAGTACCCATTCTAACATACTGTATACTACATACTTAATGAATACCCATTCTAACATACTGTATACTACATACTTAATGAGTACCCATTCTAACATACTGTATACTACATACTTAATGAATACCCATTCTAACATACTGTATACTACATACTTAATGAGTACCCATTCTAACATACTGTATACTACATACTTAATGAATACCCATTCTAACATACTGTATACTACATACTTAATGAGTATATACTATTAGTTCATTTTAGTATACTGTAAACGAACAGTATCGTTTCAGTTGAGCGTACTAGCGTTTCATCTGTCTACCGGAAGTTGATGCTGTTGCAACCTCTTGCTAGCTTGTTAGCATAACAAATGACAAGCTAGACACGTTACAATTTTGGGCGTGTTCGTAAATTCAATCGGGAGTACTTTCTGTTTCACACAACTCTCCTGACTGACAATGTTTCACACCACTCTCCTGACTGACAATGTTTCACACAACTCTCCTGACTGACTGTTTAGACATTTTTAGCAAATGTATTTAAAATGAATCCCAGAAATACCTCTTTGTATTCACACCCCTTTGCTATGTCCCTACAGATTGAGCTCAGGTGTATTTACATTGATCATCCTTGATGTCACTACAACTTGGAGTCCACCTGTGGCCAATTCAATAGTTTGGACATGATTTAGAAAGAAACACACTTGTCTATTTAAGGTCCCACAGTTGACAGAGCACGCCAGAGGAGGAGAACCCTCCACCACGACGCCAGAGGAGGAGAACCCTCCACCACGACGCCAGAGGAGGAGGAGAACCCTCCGCCACGACGCCAGAGGAGGAGGAGAACCCTCCGCCACGACGCCAGAGGAGGAGGAGAACCCTCCGCCACGACGCCAGAGGAGGAGGAGAACCCTCCGCCACGACGCCAGAGGAGGAGGAGAACCCTCCGCCACGACGCCAGAGGAGGAGGAGAACCCTCCGCCACGACGCCAGAGGAGGAGGAGAACCCTCCGCCACGACGCCAGAGGAGGAGGAGAACCCTCCGCCACGACGCCAGAGGAGGAGGAGAACCCTCCGCCACGACGCCAGAGGAGGAGGAGAACCCTCCGCCACGACGCCAGAGGAGGAGGAGAACCCTCCGCCACGACGCCAGAGGAGGAGGAGAACCCTCCGCCACGACGCCAGACGAGGAGAAACCTCCGCCACGACGCCAGACGAGGAGAACCCTCCGCCACGACGCCAGACGAGGAGAACCCTCCGCCACGACGCCAGACGAGGAGAAACACTCCGCCACGACGCCAGAGGAGGAGGAGAAACCCTCCGCCACGACGCCAGAGGAGGAGGAGAAACCCTCCGCCACGACGCCAGAGGAGGAGGAGAAACCCTCCGCCACGACGCCAGAGGAGGAGGAGAACCCTCCGCCACGACGCCAGAGGAGGAGGAGAACCCTCCGCCACGACGCCAGAGGAGGAGGAGAACCCTCCGCCACGACGCCAGAGGAGGAGGAGAACCCTCCGCCACGACGCCAGAGGAGGAGGAGAACCCTCCGCCACGACGCCAGAGGAGGAGGAGAACCCTCCGCCACGACGCCAGAGGAGGAGGAGAACCCTCCGCCACGACGCCAGAGGAGGAGGAGAACCCTCCGCCACGACGCCAGAGGAGGAGGAGAACCCTCCGCCACGACGCCAGAGGAGGAGGAGAACCCTCCGCCACGACGCCAGAGGAGGAGGAGAACCCTCCGCCACGACGCCAGAGGAGGAGGAGAACCCTCCGCCACGACGCCAGAGGAGGAGGAGAAACCTCCGCCACGACGCCAGAGGAGGAGAAACCTCCGCCACGACGCCAGAGGAGGAGAAACCTCCGCCACGACGCCAGAGGAGGAGGAGAACCCTCCGCCACGACGCCAGAGGAGAAACCTCCACCACCACGACGCCAGAGGAGGAGGAGAACCCTCCGCCACGACGCCAGAGGAGGAGGAGAAACCTCCGCCACGACGCCAGAGGAGGAGGAGAACCCTCCACCACGACGCCAGACGAGGAGAAACACTCCGCCACGACGCCAGAGGAGGAGAAACACTCGGCCACGACGCCAGAGGAGGAGAAACACTCCGCCACGACGCCAGAGGAGGAGAAACCTCCACCACGACGCCAGACGAGGAGAAACACTCCGCCACGACGCCAGAGGAGGAGGAGAACCCTCCACCACGACGCCAGAGGAGGAGAAACACTCCACCACGACGCCAGAGGAGGAGGAGAACCCTCCGCCACGACGCCAGAGGAGAACCCTCCGCCACGACGCCAGAGGAGGAGGAGAACCCTCCACCACGACGCCAGAGGAGGAGGAGAACCCTCCACCACGACGCCAGAGGAGGAGGAGAACCCTCCACCACGACGCCAGAGGAGGAGGAGAACCCTCCACCACGACGCCAGAGGAGGAGGAGAACCCTCCACCACGACGCCAGAGGAGGAGGAGAACCCTCCACCACGACGCCAGAGGAGGAGGAGAACCCTCCACCACGACGCCAGAGGAGGAGGAGAACCCTCCACCACGACGCCAGAGGAGGAGAAACCTCCACCACGACGCCAGAGGAGGAGAAACCTCCACCACCACGACGCCAGAGGAGGAGAAACCTCCACCACCACGACGCCAGAGGAGAAACCTCCACCACGACGTCAGAGGAGGAGTAACCTCCACCACGACGTCAGAGGAGGAGTAACCTCCACCACGACGTCAGAGGAGGAGAAACCTCCACCACGACGTCAGAGGAGGAGAAACCTCCACCACGACGTCAGAGGAGGAGAAACCTCTACCACGTCCAAGGAACTGTCCGTAGTTCTCCAAGATAGAATTGTGACGAGGCATATATCTGGGGAAGGGTATAAAACTATTTCTAGAGTGTTGAAAGTTTCCTAGAGCACAGTGGTCACCATCATTGGGAAATGGAACAAATATAAGACCGCTCATTTCTACGCTCCAAAATGGCCACCTAGCTTCCCAAAGCCAAAAGGCCTTCAGCTGTACAGAGTGGGGCTGAGTTGAAATGGACTATTGATCTCTCTGTTACTCAGAGGGCAGATCGATGCATCTGTCACCACAGACAGGGTTGGGTAGGTCCTGTCCAGCACTACTTTACTGCTTCACACAACTCTCCTGACCGTTTCTGTTTCACACAACTCTACTAACTGACAGGTAGTGACGACCTGGGTGGCAGGTAGCCTCGCGGTTAGAGCGTTGGGCCAGTAACCGAAAGGTTTGAATACCCGAGCCGACAAGGTGAACCACCTCTCGATGTGCCCTTGAGGAAGGCATTTAACCCCAAAATCTACTCCAGGGGCACCGTACTATGGCTGACCCTGTACAACACATTACACTACACCTATCATACTACTATGACTGACCCTGTACAACACATTACACTGCACCTATCATACTACTATGGGTGACCGTGTACAACACATTACACTGCACCTATCATACTACTATGGCTGACCCTGTACAACACATTACACTGCACCTATCATACTACTATGACTGACCCTGTAAAACAACACTGCACCTATCATACTACTATGGCTGACTCTGTACAACACATTACACTGCACCTATCATACTACTATGGCTGACCCTGTAAAACAACACTGCACCTATCATACTACTATGGCTGACCCTGTAAAACATCACCTATCATACTACTATGGCTGACCCTGTAAAACAACACATTTCACTGCACCTATCATACTACTATGGCTGACCCTGTAAAACAACACATTTCACTGCACCTATCATACTACTATGGCTGACCCTGTAAAACAACACATTTCACTGCACCTATCATACTACTATGGCTGACCCTGTAAAACAACACATTTCACTGCACCTATCATACTACTATGGCTGACCCTGTAAAACAACACATTTCACTGCACCTATCATACTACTATGGCTGACCCTGTAAAACAACACTGCACCTATCATACTACTATGACTGACCCTGTAAAACAACACATTACACTGCACCTATCATACTACTATGGCTGACCCTGTAAAACAACACATTTCACTGCACCTATCATACTACTATGACTGACCCTGTACAACAACACATTACACTGCACCTATCATACTACTATGGCTGACCCTGTAAAACAACACATTACACTGCACCTATCATACTACTATGGCTGACCCTGTAAAACAACACCTATCATACTACTATGGCTGACCCTGTAAAACAACACATTACACTGCACCTATCATACTACTATGGCTGACCCTGTAAAACAACACATTTCACTGCACCTATCATACTACTATGACTGACCCTGTATAACAACACATTACACTGCACCTATCATACTACTATGGCTGACCCTGTAAAACAACACATTACACTGCACCTATCATACTACTATGGCTAAACCTGTAAAACAACACCTATCATACTACTATGGCTGACCCTGTAAAACAACACATTTCACTGTACCTATCATACTACTATGGCTGACCCTGTAAAACAACACATTACACTGCAGCTATCATACTACTATGGCTGACCCTGTAAAACAACACATTTCACTGTACCTATCATACTACTACTGTCTGACCCTGTAAAACAACACATTTCACTGTACCTATCATACTACTACTGTCTGACCCTGTAAAACAACACATTTCACTGCACCTATCATACTACTATGGCTGACCCTGTAAAACAACACATTTCACTGCACCTATCATACTACTATGGCTGACCCTGTACAACAACACATTATACTGCACCTATCATACTACTATGACTGACCCTGTACAACAACACATTACACTGCACCTATCATACTACTATGGCTGACCCTGTAAAACAACACATTTCACTGTACCTATCATACTACTATGACTGACCCTGTACAACAACACATTTCACTGTACCTATCATACTACTATGGCTGACCCTGTAAAACAACACCTATCATACTACTATGGCTGACCCTGTAAAACAACACATTACACTGCACCTATCATACTACTATGGCTGACCCTGTAAAACAACACATTTCACTGTACCTATCATACTACTATGGCTGACCCTGTAAAACAACACATTATACTGCACCTATCATACTACTATGGGTGACCGTGTACAACAACACATTACACTGCACCTATCATACTACTATGGCTGACCCTGTACAACACATTACACTGCACCTATCATACTACTATGACTGACCCTGTAAAACAACACTGCACCTATCATACTACTATGGCTGACCCTGTACAACACATTACACTGCACCTATCATACTACTATGGCTGACCCTGTAAAACAACACTGCACCTATCATACTACTATGGCTGACCCTGTAAAACAACACTGCACCTATCATACTACTATGGCTGACCCTGTACAACAACACATTACACTGCACCTATCATACTACTATGGCTGACCCTGTAAAACAACACATTTCACTGCACCTATCATACTACTATGGCTGACCCTGTAAAACAACACATTTCACTGCACCTATCATACTACTATGGCTGACCCTGTAAAACAACACATTTCACTGCACCTATCATACTACTATGGCTGACCCTGTAAAACAACACATTTCACTGCACCTATCATACTACTATGGCTGACCCTGTAAAACAACACATTTCACTGCACCTATCATACTACTATGGCTGACCCTGTAAAACAACACTGCACCTATCATACTACTATGACTGACCCTGTAAAACAACACATTACACTGCACCTATCATACTACTATGGCTGACCCTGTAAAACAACACATTTCACTGCACCTATCATACTACTATGACTGACCCTGTACAACAACACATTACACTGCACCTATCATACTACTATGGCTGACCCTGTAAAACAACACATTACACTGCACCTATCATACTACTATGGCTGACCCTGTAAAACAACACCTATCATACTACTATGGCTGACCCTGTAAAACAACACATTACACTGCACCTATCATACTACTATGGCTGACCCTGTAAAACAACACATTTCACTGCACCTATCATACTACTATGACTGACCCTGTATAACAACACATTACACTGCACCTATCATACTACTATGGCTGACCCTGTAAAACAACATATTTCACTGTACCTATCATACTACTACTGTCTGACCCTGTAAAACAACACATTTCACTGTACCTATCATACTACTACTGTCTGACCCTGTAAAACAACACATTTCACTGCACCTATCATACTACTATGGCTGACCCTGTAAAACAACACATTTCACTGCACCTATCATACTACTATGGCTGACCCTGTACAACAACACATTATACTGCACCTATCATACTACTATGACTGACCCTGTACAACAACACATTACACTGCACCTATCATACTACTATGGCTGACCCTGTAAAACAACACATTTCACTGTACCTATCATACTACTATGGCTGACCCTGTAAAACAACACCTATCATACTACTATGGCTGACCCTGTAAAACAACACATTACACTGCACCTATCATACTACTATGGCTGACCCTGTAAAACAACACATTTCACTGTACCTATCATACTACTATGGCTGACCCTGTAAAACAACACATTATACTGCACCTATCATACTACTATGGCTGACCCTGTAAAACAACACATTACACTGTACCTATCATACTACTATGGCTGACCCTGTAAAACAACACATTATACTGCACCTATCATACTACTATGGCTGACCCTGTAAAACAACACATTTCACTGCACCTATCATACTACTATGGCTGACCCTGTAAAACACATTACACTGCACCTATCATACTACTATGGCTGACCCTGTAAAACAACACATTACACTACACCTATCATACTACTATGGCTGACCCTGTAAAACAACACATTACACTACACTATCCGATGTATCATGAATTCATAATAAACCTTTATATGCCACCCACGGTTCAGTTATCTTTCCAGAAAGAGAACATCTCATATCACTGTATCCTGTAGTCTGACTGGTGAGAGAGAAAGCTGAAAGGGAGATGGTATCTGAGTGGTGATTGGGTAACGTTAAGGAAATTAACAGAGAGGTGGAATCTGAGTGGTGATTGGGTAACGTTAAGGACATTAACAGAGAGATTGAATCTGAGTGGTGATTGGGTAAAGTTAACATGGCTTATTTGCATAAAGGCCTACTGAAGCTCTGATTGGCTATTAGGTTTTATTTACTGCAGTGTCTATTAATTGTCCAAACGCACGGCAGCTTTTCCACTCTATATTGATATAGAATTTTCACCAATGCCTGACTCTACGTCATTCCCAAACATTGTAAGAATTTATGAAAATGTGAAAATGACCATCTCTAAATGCTCGCTTGTCAGAAGATGTAAAAACATTTGTCATATTTTTCCTGGGGTGTACATGAACAGATTAAGATTTCATGTTGCTAAAATGCTGTCAGTTCCACTTTAAGGGTGTTAACAGAGAGATGATACTATGTATGAGGACTTATGTATTTTTAATCAGTTAATTTACCTCATCTGACTAACCTCTCTCACACGCACACGGAATGATGACACCCGCTGGGTGCCGGCTAACAACATGTACCAACCACAAGGTGTTGATTCAACATGTACCAACCACAAGGTGTTGATTCAACATGTACCAACCACAAGGTGTTGATTCAACATGTACCAACCACAAGGTGTTGATTCAACATGTACCAACCACAAGGTGTTGATTCAACATGTAGGATGTACTAACCACAGCTCCAGTTTGACTCTCCTCCCATCCAGCAGAATAGTGGTGGTCTTGTAGTCGATACCTGGATGGAGGAGAGAGGGAGGAGGGAGAGAGAGAGGGGGAGAGGTATTAGACATTAAAAAGCATTATCAGTCCTTATAGCAGTGTGTGTGTGTGTGTGTGTGTGTGTGTGTGTGTTCGGCTTCAGAATGTAAAAGGACACATGTTGTGCCTGTGTTGCAGTTCTCCACTTGGGTGAGAAATCTTTGCTCTCGTCTTGACCAATCAAATTACTGCTTTCGCGGAGGTCTAAGGCACTGCATCTCAGTGCTAGAGGCGTCACTACAGACCCTGGTTCGATTCCAGGCTCATTCACAATTGGCCCAGCGTCGTCTGCGTTAGAGTTTGGCCTGGGTAGGCCGTCATTGTAAATAAGAATTTGTTCTTAGCTGACTTTCCAAGTTTAAAAAAAAGGTTAAATAACATTTTAAAATTCACCAACTTGCATTCTTTTATTTTAAAGGAACTCAGTCCAGCTTTAAACTTACTCTTGAAAGGTATAATAGTAGTTGGGTAGTACATCATCAGTTCCTCTTGTCATGTCAGTCATTATAGACCTTAGAGAGATATTTAGAACCTGTCAGAAATGTCCAGATCAACTAGCCCATGGCAGATAACGCTTTTTATTGAGCTTTTTTAGCCCATAGAGACTGTTGTCATGTTTTTGTTACTCAAATATCACATGAATACACATTAGACATGGCAAAATGTATAGAATTGCAAGGAAATCACCTTTAAAACTGTTACATTTTCTCCACCAACAAGAGGGCTGTGCACAGTCTATCATGAACAGTGCTTGTCCCCATAGAGGTGTGAACAGTTTGTATCATGAACAGTGCTTGTCCCCATAGAGGTGTGAACAGTTTGTATCATGAACAGTGCTTGTCCCCATAGAGGTGTGAACAGTTTGTATCATGAACAGTGCTTGTCCCCATAGAGGTGTGAACAGTTTGTATCATGAACAGTGCTTGTCCCCATAGAGGTGTAACATTAGATAGTTCATGAAGACAGAGCATCTCCCCCTTCTCTCTCGCTCTCGCATATACATTAGTTATTCTCTATCTTCTCCATATCTCCAGGGGATTTCTCTGATGGAGCTGGGAGTGTGTGAAGCAGCTCTTTTGAAGCCACAGACCAGCAGCCCTGCTCCCCCCTCCCCCATCCCTCCCTTCTCTCTCCCTCCATCGGCCCCAACTATCAGCAGCAGTAAGCTGTCACATCCAGCAGCACCATAACACCCAGACAGGCACCCGTCCCCTCTCCTCATGCCCAAGGAGAGCTCACCCCATCGGGTATGAATCTGTCACAACCTCCCCTCTCCACTGAGAACCTCCAGGACTCAGACAGTCACAGGACAGCTAGCCTGTAGACACCCTTAGCTCTGAAGGATAATGACTGGGGATTCCCAGCCACAATGTTATTGTATTGAAGAAAAAGAAAGAAACCACACAGCCTTTCAAATGACTTAACAAGGACAACGTAACGCAGTTCAAAAACACCCTGATAAACTGGCATGGAAGCTATGATTCCAAGCATGATGGTAGCTAATGGGCGTCTCCGACTCAACACACCCTGACAAACCAGAATAGAAGGCATCTGGTGTTCCTCGGGCTAAGGTCATGGTGACTGTGTAGCTACACTCTCAGGGGACCTGCCGGGTGTGTGTGTGGAGTGTGTGTACTCTAGAATACAGGGCTTGTTGTAGGACTGAGAAGTCATTCAAACCAGGGGTGGGAGTAAAGGTCTGGTTTGAAAAGCTTCTCTTATGTTAAAACTTTATTATTTAAAAATAAAATACACAGGTGCAGTGTAATGTGTTGTTGTACAGGGTCAGCCATAGTAGTATGATAGGTACAGTGTAATGTGTTGTTTTACAGGGTCAGCCATAGTAGTATGATAGGTACAGTGTAATGTGTTGTTGTACAGGGTCAGCCATAGTAGTATGATAGGTGCAGTGTAATGTGTTGTTTTACAGGGTCAGTCATAGTAGTATGATAGGTGCAGTGTAATGTGTTGTTTTACAGGGTCAGACATAGTAGTATGATAGGTGCAGTGTAATGTGTTGTTTTACAGGGTCAGACATAGTAGTATGATAGGTGCAGTGTAATGTGTTGTTTTACAGGGTCAGCCATAGTAGTATGATAGGTGCAGTGTAATGTGTTGTTTTACAGGGTCAGCCATAGTAGTATGATAGGTGCAGTATAATGTGTTGTTTTACAGGGTCAGCCATAGTAGTATGATAGGTACAGTGTAATGTGTTGTTATACAGGGTCAGCCATAGTAGTATGATAGGTGCAGTGTAATGTGTTGTTTTACAGGGTCAGCCATAGTAGTATGATAGGTGCAGTGTAATGTGTTGTTATACAGGGTCAGCCATAGTAGTATGATAGGTGCAGTGTAATGTGTTGTTATACAGGGTCAGCCATAGTAGTATGACAGGTGCAGTGTAATGTGTTGTTTTACAGGGTCAGCCATAGTAGTATGATAGGTGCAGTGTAATGTGTTGTTTTACAGGGTCAGCCATAGTAGTATGATAGGTGCAGTGTAATGTGTTGTTTTACAGGGTCAGCCATAGTAGTATGATAGGTGCAGTGTAATGTGTTGTTGTACAGGGTCAGCCATAGTAGTATGATAGGTGCAGTATAATGTGTTGTTTTACAGGGTCAGCCATAGTAGTATGATAGGTACAGTGTAATGTGTTGTTATACAGGGTCAGCCATAGTAGTATGATAGGTGCAGTGTAATGTGTTGTTTTACAGGGTCAGCCATAGTAGTATGATAGGTGCAGTGTAATGTGTTGTTATACAGGGTCAGCCATAGTAGTATGATAGGTGCAGTGTAATGTGTTGTTTTACAGGGTCAGCCATAGTAGTATGATAGGTGCAGTGAAATGTGTTGTTTTACAGGGTCAGCCATAGTAGTATGATAGGTGCAGTGAAATGTGTTGTTTTACAGGGTCAGCCATAGTAGTATGATAGGTGCAGTGAAATGTGTTGTTTTACAGGGTCAGCCATAGTAGTATGATAGGTGCAGTGAAATGTGTTGTTTTACAGGGTCAGCCATAGTAGTATGATAGGTGCAGTGTAATGTGTTGTTTTACAGGGTCAGTCATAGTAGTATGATAGATGCAGTGTAATGTGTTGTTGTACAGGGTCAGCCATAGTAGTATGATAGGTGCAGTGTAATGTGTTGTTTTACAGGGTCAGCCATAGTAGTATGATAGGTGCAGTATAATGTGTTGTTTTACAGGGTCAGCCATAGTAGTATGATAGGTGCAGTGAAATGTGTTGTTTTACAGGGTCAGACATAGTAGTATGATAGGTGCAGTATAATGTGTTGTTGTACAGGGTCAGCCATAGTAGTATGATAGGTGCAGTGTTGTTTTACAGGGTCAGCCATAGTAGTATGATAGGTGCAGTGTAATGTGTTGTTGTACAGGGTCAGCCATAGTAGTATGATAGGTGCAGTGTTGTTTTACAGGGTCAGCCATAGTAGTATGATAGGTGCAGTGTAATGTGTTGTTTTACAGGGTCAGCCATAGTAGTATGATAGGTGCAGTGTAATGTGTTGTTTTACAGGGTCAGCCATAGTAGTATGATAGGTGCAGTGTTGTTTTACAGGGTCAGCCATAGTAGTATGATAGGTGCAGTGTAATGTGTTGTTTTACAGGGTCAGCCATAGTAGTATGATAGGTGCAGTGAAATGTGTTGTTTTACAGGGTCAGACATAGTAGTATGATAGGTGCAGTGTAATGTGTTGTTTTACAGGGTCAGCCATAGTAGTATGATAGGTGCAGTGTAATGTGTTGTTTTACAGGGTCAGCCATAGTAGTATGATAGGTGCAGTGTAATGTGTTGTTTTACAGGGTCAGACAGTAGTACGGCGCTCCTGAAGGAAATGAGGGTTAAGTGCCTTAAGGCACTTAAGGCAGAGATTTTCACCTTGTCGGCTCGGGTACTGGTACCAGCGACCTTTCAGTTACTGACCCTTCTGCTGTAGCTCATGCATTATTAGTTAGTGAGACGGTGACTGGACCTTTGTTTGGGAGAAGTCTAGCTAGATTATAAAAACAGGAGTGAGCGGAGTATGAGTGAGACAATATGAATGTGTCTGCATTGTACAGACGTTTCTACAGGAACGGAAAAGATCATTCACTTACCACACAGCGGACTTGTACACGTGTCTGTTTTTAGATGGTGTGTGTGTAGCTCTGTGTGTACGTGTGTCTGTATCCTTGTGTGTACATTTGTGTTGTGTCCGTGCGTCTGTGTGTGTACATTTGTGTTGTGTCCGTGCGTCTGTGTGTGTCCTTGTGTGTACATTTGTGTTGTGTCCGTGCGTCTGTGTGTGTCCGTGTCTATGTGTGTTTGTGTATTTTTATTTATTAGGGATCCCCCATAGCTGCTGCCAAGAGTTAATGTATGTGTGTCTGTATGTATCTGTCTCTGTGTGTGTGTGTGTGTATGTGTGTGTGTGTGTAGTACATTTTCAAGTTAGTCATTTAGCAGATGCTCTTATCCAGAGTGACTTCCAGTTAGTGCACTCATCTTCAGATAGCTAGGTTGGACAACCACACATCACAGTAAGTACATTTTTCCTCAATAAAGTAGCTATCAGCAAAGTCAGAGGTAGTGACTTACCGCTGCTGTAAGCGTATGGGGACTCTGCAGATCCATCCTGTAGGCTGTCTAGTATCTCCCCTTTCCCCACATCACTGTCCCCGACCAGGAGGAACTTCAACAGGTAGTCATAACTCTTCACCGGGCTGCCCTGGGTACCCATCCTGCCTTCCTCACATCTGTACCCTCACACACTGGGGGAGGGCTGGAGAGAGGGGGGAAACAGGTATAGTCTATTCCAGCAGAGAAGTTAGAGGAGTCAAGAGTCTGTGTGGTCCTTCAGTTCAGAATCCTTGATTAGCCCTACGGCCAACCCACTGTTGTGTGTCGAGGTGGGATTGAGGTGCTGCTACAGGTTAAAACACCTGACCACCATTGTAGCTTGGCAAGTCTGAATGATGCAGCAATAGTGGACACAATTAATAAAAAAGTCCCTCCAGGTTAGACAGCTTGCAGGAAGGAGTACGGTGTGCAGCTCAAAACCAAAACATCCCTTGGACAGGAATTAGGCAGGGTACCAGTGGTGGTTCAAATAACGTCACTGCTGAAAGCAAGCTGTGAGCAGAAATCCTGATCTTCCAACCTCAATACCGTTTATAACCGGTATTTAACCACCGACTTCTCTGACTGTGCTAGCGCTTCAATCAGAACACCTGTCACAGTTTAAAACATCAATTACATTTAAAATACAACGCTGTTGCTTCATCAACAGACGGTTAGTAAACGAACCTTGTTGTGTGCTATCTGGCAATAACCTCTCTTTAGAAGATAACAACATATTTGTTTTGTGGACGTAACGTTAGCTAAACTATATATTTTAAGGATGTAGCTAGTTTCCTAGCTCGCTAACAGGCTGTCTGTGTCCGGGTCCTTATTGTTAGCATAACGTTAGCTAGCGAGTAATGCCATTAGGGGCTAGCTATCGCAACAAAGAAAGTGAGTTTTATCAAGAACATCTAATGTTATAACGTTACAGCCTATGTTGAGCCCACAAAACAAAAATGTTCATAACCTGTTTATTTTAACTAAATAGTTAGCAACCCTGTTATAGTAATTAAAGGGTAAATAGGCAGCTAGCCAGAATGGTAGCTAGCAAGCTAACTACTGTTAGCTCGTGAACAACAGCTTTGCGTGGCTGGCAAGACAGGAGGAGCTAGCTAGCTGGTAATGCTAGTTAGCTAGATATTCGTGGTTAGTTGACAAGTGTCAAGTCAAATCAACGACAGAGGTCAACATCCGAATTAAATAACATACCCTATGTATCAGTTTCCCAGAGCTCTCATTCTTAAAGGTAATAATTGTACGAGTAATCTCGTAACCTGTAGAGAACTGGAGTATCCTCTTCCTAACTGGTTTACGATGCTGGCTTCCTTAGTAGCGATTGCTAGCTAACTTCACCCGAGACTGGCTGCTCTGAAATCGGGCCCCTCTCTCTTGTCCGGACAACAAAGATCCGTAACTTCCCGACCTTTTCCTTGCCTTGGTTCTATCCAGAACGTGCAGCTTGCCGTATTTTCTCGTGGGTCCAAAGCACAATTTGAGATATAAGGTTTTAGTCCAAGTCCAAGCATTTGAAAATCTCAGTTTGTAAAATCATACATGTTTTCCTTCACGCTCAATCAGATTTGCGATAACACACTGTAGCTGACAGATAGGCACTGCACAGTCTGGCGCTCGAGGTTCCCGCTCCGCCCTTGCCAGCCTCTGATTGGATACACATACGTACAGAATGATGCGATTGGCTATCAGAAAAATCAATCATAAAATCTGTCAACAACACATCGAGAGTGTGGAAGTGACTGAGATAATGGGCAGATTCGACTATGCTGATCACTGGTCTATGACCCGTGATGTAAACGGAACAAAACCGTTGGAGGAGCGTCGTTCTCAAATGGAACGGTAATCTGCGCTGCTCGGTCGTGTTGTCAACAAGGCAGCATGGTGCATCGTCCAGAAACACACATCTCTTTCCAATAAAAATATACGTTTTGAATTTTTCAAATTAGTTTTCATTGTGAGGGCAGATACAGCGTTTATATCAAAAGCAATCGCTTTTCATGTCATAACACAGAATCCTACACATTACTCCACGAACTTAATTATGTCACTTTTGTTTTGAGCCGATTTCGCCATGGGCTTTGATTGGGGTACTTGGCTCACGCCTGGGAGGCAGCCCGGTTCTAAAACGAATGCAATCAACTTTCACCCGGTGCAAAACACGCCTTATCGGGCGCCCCGGCCAGATTAATCGAATGCCTTCAATGATAATCAGATAATAGAATGGATTAAAGCACTGGCTCAAACCAAAAATGTATAAAAAACAATGGGAAAATATAGTAATTACTAGTAACGTCATAAATGTTGAAACAAATGACACGGAAGTAACCTTAACAAACACTTTTGTGTGGGATACTGCCAGTTGACAGAGGGTGTGAATGTGTGTCAAACCTGTTTGAAAATCCATGACTCATTACCTCTCACCTCTCCCACGGATAAATACTCGAATTAATGAATGAATGACTGAATTAATTAATCACACACACATGACACGGTGCTGAGGGTGCTGCAGCATCCCCTGAAAAATGGAAAATAATTATATATATATATACACATACATACACACACACACACTACATACTACATATACACACTTAGCGGACCGATATAGGCTTCCGTATCGCCGGCAAATATTTTTTAGATATATATTTCAGGATATTGTGTATCCTTGGACATAAACGAATTCATGTAAACATTACAATTTTAAAAACATAGCTTGTCCAAGAAAAGTAGTCTCTTGACAGGGTAAATTAAGCTGCCAACAAAGTTCTGTACTGAATTCAATATTACCACTATCTTTTTAAAACCATGTATATATTTATTACCCAAAAACAATCATTATTATTTCTTTTTATATATTTAATTTTAACACAGGCCAGGCCCTGTTGTTACTTCATATCCCAGCGATAATGCTTTGCATTACCCTGGGAAGAAAACATTTACATTTGCTCAACTTACCCCAAGGCAAACATTTTGACTATGTTAGCCCACATATCTACAAGGATGCACTTTCATGCTAGGTTTAGGACCTCATATTGAAGCTTGTAGGCTGCGTTTACACAGGAAGCTCAATTCTGATTTCCCCCCACTAATTGGTCTTTTGACCCATCACATCAGATCTTTTCACATCAGATCTTTTTCAGAGCTGATCTGATTGGTCAAAATACCAATTAGGAGAAAATAAATTCTGAATTGGGCTGCTGTGTAAATGCAGCCATTGTCATTGGAATGTCCTTGACTAACCCCTGTGCAAGAAGCTGTGTGTGTAACAGACACTCCACATACATATCCTCACACACTGACTGGAACCCCTCCAGGAACTGTGGAGGGGAATCATACTTGACTATGAGGGATCCCAAAGGAATAGAAGGTGGTGTGTGTGTAGTGTTTGTGTGTGTGTCCAATCCATAGTGGTTCCTGCTGCTGCCTTCAGAGCAGACAATTTATACCAACGCTGTAGCAGTGCTGGTGTAGGATAGAAATCATCCCACACCTCCTCTCTCTCTCTCTCTCTCTCTCTCTCTCTCTCTCTCTCTCTCTCTCTCTCTCTCTCTCTCTCTCTCTCTCTCTCTCTCTCTCTCTCTCTCTCTCTCTCTCTCTCTCTCTCTCTCTCTCTCTCTCTCTCTCTCTCTCTCTCTCTCTCTCTCTCTCTCTCTCTCTCTCTCTCCTCTCCTCTCCCTCCCTCCCTCCCTCCCTCCCCCTCCCTCCCCCCTCCCTCAAAACAATGAGGCTACTCCTTTTCAAATCAACTGGGACTTTATTATTATGAAAGCGACATTGGGGATACGTCCCATATAGTACACTATTTAGTCTATAGCGTGCCATTTGAGACGCATCCCCGGACATATAGGTACGTTGTACATTCAACGACTTGAGTAGTAGTCAACACTCAACACTCTCAAGTGCAATCAATCATGACAATATGACAAACTATGGTCCTGATTTAGAATCAATTGTTTTCTTATTTCTTCCATTATGGCACAAAAATCAGTCTATGAAGTTAAAGGGGGAAAAGTTTGTTCTAAGAAGAGAAACCAGGATAATACCAGGTTGTTATTGTAAAAATAAAGGCTCTCAATAAGGTTGCAAAATTCCTTGGTATTTCAGAAATCCCAGTTGGAGGATTCCCTGGTTTCTTGCTTATTCCCTCCAGATTTCTGGAATATTCTAACCAGGATTTCTGGGGGAAAACCTGGGAATTTGGGGAAAGTTAGGGGAATCTTTCCAAACGTAATTGCTAAATAAAGGTTAAATAAATACAGTACTTCTATATTCTAGTACTTCTCTGGCAGTTAGATACTGTACTGTAGGTTTGGGGTTAGCAGGTTAGCAGGGGGAAAAATGGCACATTACCAGAGTAAAAAATGATCTAGAATACTAAACTAAGAATAAATACTGAATGTTTTCAATAAAAATAAATTCATTGACAAATGTTCTAATAATCACAATCTCGCTAAACATTAGTCGGAATGTATAAACAATCAATTCATTCTAACATTTGTGACTGTTTTATTTTAATCTTATAATATAAAATACATCTGGAGTTAAATAAGACTAGAAGTAATTAGTGCAGTAAATGCTTTAGTACAGCATCACAAATGGCACCCTATTCCCTACATAGTGCACTAATTTTGACCAGAGGCCCCATAGAGCTCTGGTCAAAGTAGTGCACTATGTAGGTATAGGGTGCCAGCAGCCCTAAATACCTGTTTTATAAAGGAGACACACACCTCCTTTACAAAGCTCTCATCAGCAGCACCAACATTCTCACACTAACATGCCTCTCACACCATCCCCCCCCCCCTCCTCATCAACCTTGGGTGTTCTTGTCTCCTCCCTATATCCCTCCCCCTTCTCTATTCTGTCTCTCCCCCTATCCATCCCCCTCCTCTCATCAAACCTTGGTGTTCCTTGTCTCTCCCTATATCTCCCTCCCCCTTCTCTATTCTGTCTCTCCCCCTATCCATCCCCCTCCTCTCATCAACCTTGGTGTTCTTGTCCCCCCCCCCCCCCCCCCCCCCCCCCTATGCCTCCCCCTTCTCTATTCTGTCTCTCCTCTGGTCTCAGTTGATCTTGGTGGTGTTTCCAGGGGTAGATGAGTTCTCCCAGAAACAGACCCCCCCCCCCCCATCTCTCCCCTGGTCCTAGTCTATCTTGGTAGTCTTTGTGTTTCCAGGGGTAGATGAGTTCTCCCAGAAACAGCCCCCCCCCCCCCATCTCTCCCCTGGTCCTAGTCTATCTTGGTAGTCTTGTGTTTCCAGGGGTAGATGAGTTCTCCCAGAAACAGCCCCCCCCCCCATCTCTCCCCTGGTCCTAGTCTATCTTGGTAGTCTTGTGTTTCCAGGGTAGATGAGTTCTCCCAGAAACAGCCCCCCCCCCCCATCTCTCCCCTGGTCCTAGTCTATCTTGGTAGTCTTGTGTTTCCAGGGGTAGATGAGTTCTCCCAGAAACAGCCCCCCCCCCATCTCTCCCCTGGTCCTAGTCTATCTTGGTAGTCTTGTGTTTCCAGGGGTAGATGAGTTCTCCCAGAAACAGCCCCCCCCCCCCCCATCTCTCCCTGGTCCTAGTCTATCTTGGTAGTCTTGTGTTTCCAGGGGTAGATGAGTTCTCCCAGAAACAGCCCCCCCCCCCCCCCATCTCTCTCCCCTGGTCCTAGTCTATCTTGGTAGTCTTGTGTTTCCAGGGGTAGATGAGTTCTCCCAGAAACAGCCCCCCCCCCCCCATCTCTCCCCTGGTCCTAGTCTATCTTGGTAGTCTTGTGTTTCCAGGGGTAGATGAGTTCTCCCAGAAACAGCCCCCCCCCCCCCCATCTCATCCCCTGGTCCTAGTCTATCTTGGTAGTCTTGTGTTTCCAGGGGTAGATGAGTTCTCCCAGAAACAGCCCCCCCCCCATCTCTCCCCTGGTCCTAGTCTATCTTGGTAGTCTTGTGTTTCCAGGGGTAGATGAGTTCTCCCAGAAACAGCCCCCCCCCCCCCATCTCTCCCCTGGTCCTAGTCTATCTTGGTAGTCTTGTGTTTCCAGGGGTAGATGAGTTCTCCCAGAAACAGCCCCCCCCCCCCCCCATCTCTCCCCTGGTCCTAGTCTATCTTGGTAGTCTTGTGTTTCCAGGGGTAGATGAGTTCTCCCAGAAACAGCCCCCCCCCCCATCTCTCCCCTGGTCCTAGTCTATCTTGGTAGTCTTGTGTTTCCAGGGGTAGATTAGTTCTCCCAGGAACAGCTTCTTGCAGAGGGCCAGCCAGGAGTCTTTAGGGTAGCAGCTGTAGGTGGGGGTCCTGTAGGTCTGAACCACACTGCTCACCTTCAGAGGGTTAATCTGAGAGAGACGGAGGAGGGGGAGACGTAAACATGTCTAGGTTTATCTAGGAGAAAAACTGTGAATGACACGTGTGTGTGTGTGTGGTATGTCTATGTTGCTGTGGTTTTACAGGACTAAATAACTAAACTGACTGACATTTTTAGCTTCTGGTTTTTATTCTGCCACATATGCCAAACGCCATCATGAAAGAGGATCACAATTGAAATAAGTCGTATACTTTTTTGTGTGTATCCTCAATGATTCTTAATCAAGTGCATCATTTTGTGTGGATCTAGTTTTAAATGCTTAAATAAACTAAAAGACAGAACGAAAAGACAGAATTTATGTAGTGAAAAATTAAATGAAAGAGAGAAGAAGAGAGAGAAAGAGACAAGAGAGAGAAGGAAGAGAGAAGAGAAAAACAAAGAGGAGAAAGAGATGGAGAAAGATACAGAGAAAGAGAAGAGAGAGAGAAAGAGAGAGAGAGAGAGAAGAGAGTGAAAGATGTCTTACATCCATCATGAGGTGTAGAGGTGTTCCTGGTTCCTCACAGAGCACTCTGAACTTCACCCCCTCTGTGGAGGACACAGACATCTCAGTCAAACACAGAACATCACAGCCCAGCCCAGCACCCTCTCCTTCCATCCTTCCTTCCTCCCTCCCTCCCTCCCTCCCTCCATCATTCAACCAGGTCTCTCTTAAAAATAGAGACTAACCTGGTTAAATAAAGGAATATAGAAACCACAGAACAGAACAGACAACCACAGTACAGAACATTTTTAAAAACATTTTATAAAGTTGGTTTTGTAGCATAAACTGGGAATTTGATATTTTTGACTGACATTATGATTGTCTGTTTCATATCGGCAAAGTAGTTAAAACGCTGTCACTTCCACAAAGTTTTAAAGTACATTTCCTGCAATTGTACACATTTAGACATGTTGGCAGAGATGGTCCCTCCCACCTGCCAGTCTGTAGGATCTGAAGAGTCGGAGGCCCATGGCGAACAGAGGGAAGGAGTTGATGAAGTCAACACTGAGGTGGACAACTCCCTGGAACAGTACTACCACAAGGCGGAGCTAGACAGAGAGAGACAGACAGTAGGGGTCAAAGAATAGATACTTTATTGTCCATTGGTTAGAAGGAGAATGTGTCTTGTTCCTTTCCCAACACCCCCAGGCACACGTTGAGAGGCCCAGGATCAGCCGCAGGGCAGCGCACATGGATGGAGAGCAATTGTAGGGGATTAAAGTGCCTGTGTGTGTGTGTGTGTGTGTTCTCACCAGGGTAAACACTAGGTAGTATAGAGCTGTGGTTGGCAGGAGGAACAGCAGGATGGTGAAGAGTAACGTCCCAATGAACAACTAGAAAACACACACACCAGTTCACTGTAACAAATATACACACGTTAGTTCACTGTAACAAATATACACACGTTAGTTCACTGTAACAAATACACACGTTAGTTCACTGTAACAAATACACACACGTTAGTTCACTGTAACAAATAGACACACGTTAGTTCACTGTAACAAATACACATGTTAGTTCACTGTAACAAATACACACACGTTAGTTCACTGTAACAAATACACACACGTTAGTTCACTGTAACAAATACACATGTTAGTTCACTGTAACAAATACACACGTTAGTTCACTGTAACAAATATACACACGTTAGTTCACTGTAACAAATACACACGTTAGTTCACTGTAACAAATATACACACGTTAGTTCACTGTAACAAATACACACACGTTAGTTCACTGTAACAAATACACACACGTTAGTTCACTGTAACAAATACACATGTTAGTTCACTGTAACAAATACACACGTTAGTTCACTGTAACAAATATACACACGTTAGTTCACTGTAACAAATACACATGTTAGTTCACTGTAACAAATATACACACGTTAGTTCACTGTAACAAATACACACGTTAGTTCACTGTAACAAATATACACACGTTAGTTCACTGTAACAAATATACACACGTTAGTTCACTGTAACAAATACACACGTTAGTTCACTGTAACAAATATACACACGTTAGTTCACTGTAACAAATACACACACGTTAGTTCACTGTAACAAATACACACGTTAGTTCACTGTAACAAATATACACACGTTAGTTCACTGTAACAAATATACACACGTTAGTTCACTGTAACAAATACACATGTTAGTTCACTGTAACAAATATACACACGTTAGTTCACTGTAACAAATACACATGTTAGTTCACTGTAACAAATATACACACGTTAGTTCACTGTAACAAATACACACGTTAGTTCACTGTAACAAATATACACACGTTAGTTCACTGTAACAAATATACACACGTTAGTTCACTGTAACAAATATACACACGTTAGTTCACTGTAACAAATACACATGTTAGTTCACTGTAACAAATATACACACGTTAGTTCACTGTAACAAATACACACGTTAGTTCACTGTAACAATATACACACGTTAGTTCACTGTAACAAATATACACACGTTAGTTCACTGTAACAAATATACACACGTTAGTTCACTGTAACAAATACACATGTTAGTTCACTGTAACAAATATACACACGTTAGTTCACTGTAACAAACACACATGTTAGTTCACTGTAACAAATACACACACGTTAGTTCACTGTAACAAATACACATGTTAGTTCACTGTAACAAATACACACACGTTAGTTCACTGTAACAAATACACATGTTAGTTCACTGTAACAAATATACACACGTTAGTTCACTGTAACAAACACACACACACGTTAGTTCACTGTAACAAACACACACACGTTAGTTCACTGTAACAAACACACACACACACACACGTTAGTTCACTGTAACAAACACACACACGTTAGTTCACTGTAACAAACACACACACACACGTTAGTTCACTGTAACAAATACACATGTTAGTTCACTGTAACAAATACACACACGTTAGTTCACTGTAACAAATACACACACGTTAGTTCACTGTAACAAACACACACACGTTAGTTCACTGTAACAAATACACACACGTTAGTTCACTGTAAGAAATACACACACGTTAGTTCACTGTAACAAATACACACACGTTAGTTCACTGTAACAAATACACACACGTTAGTTCACTGTAACAAACACACACACGTTAGTTCACTGTAACAAACACACACACGTTAGTTCACTGTAACACACACACACACGTTAGTTCACTGTAACAAACACACACACGTTAGTTCACTGTAACAAATACACACACGTTAGTTCACTGTAACTAATATGTGTGTGTGAGAGTGATAGGTGTGTGTGTGTGATAGGTATGTGTGTGTGTGTGTGTGATAGGTGTGTTTGTGTGTGTGTGTGTCTACCTGGTCCAGGTCATAAGAGCAGGAGTCTACTCTCTGTCTGAGGACGTTCCATTTCTTCCCTCTGAACAGCCTCCACAGAGAGGACAGACCATATACCGTCATACAGTACAGCCTGGAGAGAGAGAGGAGGAGGGGGAGAGAGAGGGGAGGAGGAGGGGGAGAGAGAGGGGAGGGGAGAGAGAGAGGAGGTAGGACAGGGAGGAGGGGAATGAGAGATGGGGAGAGGAAAGGGAGGTAGGGGGGAAGAGGGGAGAGAGAGGGAAAGGAGGAGGAGGGGGAAGAGAGTGGACGGGGAGAGAGGGAGAAGGGGGGTAGGAGAGGGAGGAGGGGAATCAGGGATGGGGAGACAAAAGGGAAAGGAGGAGGAGGGGGAGAGAGAGGGGAGGGGAGAGAGGGAGAAGGGGGTAGGAGAGGGAGGAGGGGAATGAGGGATGGGGAGACAAAAGGGAAAGGAGGAGGAGGGGGAGAGAGAGGGGAGGGGAGAGAGGGAGAAGGGGGTAGGAGAGGGAGGAGGGGAATCAGGGATGGGGAGACAAAAGGGAAAGGAGGAGGAGAGAGAGGGGAGGGGAGAGAGGGAGAAGGGGGTAGGAGAGGGAGGAGGGGAATGAGGGATGGGGAGACAAAAGGGAAAGGAGGAGGAGGGGGAAGAGCAGGGCGGAGAGGGGGAGGGGATAGAGAAAGGATGGAGAGAGAAGGATGGAGAGATGAGGGGGATGAGAGATGAGGGGAGGTATAGAGAGGATAGATGGACAGGGGAGGGAGAGAGAGGGAGGATGGATGGAGGGTGAAAGAGAGAGAAGGAAGATATTTTTAGCCTCCATACACATTTAATAAGTCCCTCTGTAAATGACATGCTGAGAGCTCCTCACGCATCAATTAGTAAAGGGGAACGGGGTAACATGTGACCATAATGTTCACAGGGCTGAGAGAGGTACAGTGCCTTCAGAATGTATTCAGACCCCTTGACTTTTTCCACATTTTGTTACATTACAGCCTTAAAAACATTTCCCCCCCCCCCCTCAATCTACACACGATATCCCATAATTGTTTTAAAAATGTAAACATTTTCAGGGGGAGGACCCCCGGACCCCCCTGCCAGATGGGGCACTCCCACTTTATACAAAGTCAGGAGGTATACAGGTATGAGATGAATGAAGCAGGTGTTAAACATGGGCTTTGCTTCACAGAAAGCAGCAGTTGATTACGCCAATGTCAACACTTTAAATCAAATCAGTAGACCAATATCCTTAAGTATCATGACATTAGCTTTTATAACCTTCAATCTGTTTGTTTTTTTATCATGTTTTGGACCAGAATAAGGCTCTACTACCTATTGTTCCTGCAGTGAGGACTCAACATCTTCACCGAATGTTTTCATAATTGATCTGAAGAGAATCAGTAGTAGCCTACCAGAATGCACATTAGGGAGTAAATCAACAGCTCTCTCACGATGCAATTCGGTTTCGTTCAGCTAAAATATCCGCTTGTTCGCAAACCACCCATCACTAAGCTACACTGACGAGTCACCTTAGCGGCAGTGGGTCGTGTTTACATGGTGACGTATTTCATTTCGCTGTACGTCATCTTCACGGAGTCCCGCTAATGGACGGACAAGTCAAGTGTTGTGTTTGTAACGCAAGCTTGAGGAGAGCCTATCTCGTCTGGGATCTTATTTATTTTGGAAGAATATTACATTTTATTTCAAAAACAGGATAAATATCAGTTTCAGCTGATAATAAACATGTTATTCGACGAACTGGCTGGACTGAAGAGGACGCAAAAGTTTGAAAAATGTTCAAAGTATGTAGAGTCCGTCTATCAACGGAACCTTCAACCGCAAGGGAGCATTGCGTTTCCACTTCGATGAGCACGTCCCGATTGAAATTCACGACATCCGGCGCAACGTAAGGCTTTAGGAAGAAGATGAAAATATGTGGTCCTTCTTACTCTCATGGCGTGTTAACCTGCCAAATTACACTGAAGACTCACTGCCTGTATCCCAAATGGGACCCTATTCTCTCCAGAGTGCACATCTGACTATAGCTCATAGGGTATTCCCTTTATAGTGCACTAAGGTCAAACGTGGTGCACTTTTGGGAGGCATCGTGACTGTGCTGGTCTCTTCTCATCTGGCTCCATATGTAACAGTGTTGCTTCCGTCCCTCTCCTCACCCCAACCTGGGCTCTTACCAGGGATCCTCTGAACACATCAACAACTGCCTCCCACGAAGCATCGTTACCCATCGCTCCACAAAAGCCGCGGTCCTTGCAGAGCAAGGGGAACAACTACTTCAAGGTCTCAGAGCAAGTGACGTCACCGATTGTGCACCGCTAACTAGCTAGCCATTTCACACCGGTTACACATAGATGTAGAAACAGTAGGTATAGCAGGGTTAAGGTTAGTGACGGGTCTCTTCTCACCTGGCTCCGTAGACGTAGAAACAATAGATGTGGAAGGTGAGCAGGGAGGTGATGTCAGAGAGCAGGGAGAGGGCAAAGGTCAAGCCCAGGCAGGCAGACAGACCCACGTACCACAGAATCATCTCAACGAACGGAGACATCAGGTGAATGTAGCCTGCAGAGAGAGGAGGAGGGCCATGGGTGTTTGTGTCTGTGGAGGAGGGGCATGTGTGTGTGTGTGTGTGTGTGTGTGTGTGTGTGTGTGTGTGTGTGTGTGTGTGTGTGAGACCTACTGATCCACAGATGTATATGGTAGAGGAAGAATCGTCCTAACACCTGGTCTAGAGCCCGGTTCATCTTCAGACCAGCTGGAGCTCCCATCAGCCACTGCAACAGCTCCTCCAGCTCTTTAGCTACATGCTAACAACAAAACACACAACAATATATAGCTTAGCTACATGCTAACAACAAAACACACAACAATAAATAGCTTAGCTATATGCTAACAACAAAACACACAATACATTTTTTTTACATTTTTTGTCATTTAGCAGATGCTCTTATCCAGAGCGACTTACAGTAGTGAGTGTATACATTTTTTTTTTTTGTACTGGCCCCCCGTGGGAATCGAACCCACAACCCTGGCGTTGCACACACCATGCTGGCGTTGCAAACACCATGCTCTACCAACTGAGCCACAGGGAAGGCCTAGCTTAGCTATATGCTAACAACAAAACACACAACAATACATAGCTTAGCTATATGCTACCAACAAAACACACAACAATACATAGCTTAGCTATATGCTAACAACAAAACACACAACAATACATAGTTTAGCTATATGCTAACAACAAAACACACAACAATACATAGCTTCGCTATATGCTAACAACAAAACACACAACAATACATAGCTTCGCTATATGCTAACAACAAAACACACAACAATACATAGCTTCGCTATATGCTAACAACAAAACACACAACAATACATAGCTTCGCTATATGCTAACAACAAAACACACAACAATACATAGCTTCGCTATATGCTAACAACAAAACACACAACAATACATAGCTTAGCTATATGCTAACAACAAAACACACAACAACACATAGCTTAGCTATATGCTAACAACAAAACACACAACAACACATAGCTTCGCTACATGCTAACAACAAAACACACAACAATACATAGCTTAGCTATATGCTAACAACAAAACACACAACAACACATAGCTTCGCTACATGCTAACTATAAAACACAACAATACATAGCTTAGCTACATGATAACAAATCATAGAACAACATTTAGTCTCACCTTATAATATATACACTATGGGCTGTATTTATCAAGTGTCTCAGAGAGCTGATATGTACGGCCCCACGTCCCTCCTGTCCATTATAATCATATTCATTATGATCTAGGATCAGGTCCCTCCTCTCCATGTAATCTGATTCATTATGATCTAGGATCAGGTCCCCCCTCTCCATGTATTCTGATTCATTATGATCTAGGATCAGGTCTTCCTCTCCATGTAATCTGATTCATTATGATCTAGGATCAGGTCCCCCCTCTCTCCATGTAATCTGATTCATTATGATCTAGGATCAGGTCCCCCCCCTCTCCATGTAATCTGATTCATTATGATCTAGGATCAGGTCCCCCCCCTCTCCATGTAATCTGATTCATTATGATCTAGGATCAGGTCTTCCTCTCCATGTAATCTGATTCATTATGATCTAGGATCAGGTCCGTCCTCTCCATGTAATCTGATTCATTATGATCTAGGATCAGGTCTTCCTGTCCATTATAATCATATTCATTGTGATCTAAACAGCTAAACTGATCCTAGATCATAATGAATCAGATTACATGGACAGGAGGGACGTGGGGCCGTACGTATCAGCTCCCCTCTATCCATGTCATCTTATTCTTTGTGATCTAAAAGGTAGAACTGATCCTAGATCAGCACACATACTCAGAGAGACAGATATTGAGGGGGATATTTTGTAGTGCAAAAGCAAAAATGACCCTGAACCTCTTTATAATGTGGCAACATGATTTCATTTCAAGCTCATCTTCAACAATGTGAGTTTTACGGAGGTGATTATTTAACTAGAGTTTAGTCAACTGAGCAATAAATAAATAAATAGTCACCTCTCTTTACTGAACATTGTTGAAGAGAAGTTTAAAAAGAAATCTCTCTGACAGATTATAATGAGGTTTAAAGGTAATTGTTGTACATTGCTTTTGCACTAGGGAAATGTTGCCCATAATGTCTTACATCAGCAGCAGGTACCAGTGTGTTGGCCAGTTTGCCTATACGGTTCTCTCTATACATCCACGATACCAACAGCAGGCCCAGAGACACATCCACAAAGAACGACACAAAGATATTGGCTTTCCTGTGGAGAGAAAGAGAGAGTCACTACTTTTGACCGGGGTCAATAGGGCTCTGGTCAAATGTACTGCACTATATAGGGAATAGTGTGCGATTTGAGACGCATGGGGTGAGTTAGATACCATCTTGTAGCCAGTCTGCCACATGGCTGTGTGTGTGTGTGTGGTCTCTACCTCATGAAGTGGTTGTGTGTGTGTGGTCTCTACCTCATGAAGTGGTTGTGTGTGTGTGGTCTCTACCTCATGAAGTGGTTGTGTGTCTGTGTGTGGTCTACCTCATGAAGTGGTTGTGTGTGTGTGTGGTCTCTACCTCATGAAGTGGTTGTGTGTGTGTGTGGTCTCTACCTCATGAAGTGGTTGTGTGTGTGTGTGGTGTCTACCTCATGAAGTGGTTGTGTGTGTGTGTGGTGTCTACCTCATGAAGTGGTTGTGTGTGTGTGTGTGTGTGTGGTCTCTACCTCATGAAGTGGTTGTGTGTGTGTGTGGTCTCTACCTCATTAAGTGGTTGTGTGTGTGTGTGTGTGTGTGTGGTCTCTACCTCATGAAGTGGTTGTGTGTGTGTGGTCTCTACCTCATGAAGTGGTTGTGTGTGTGTGTGTGTGTGGTCTCTACCTCATGAAGTGGTTGTGTGTGTGTGGTCTCTACCTCATGAAGTGGTTGTGTGCGGTGGCTCTGGTAGGAGAGCAGACTGTCTGAAGGTGTTCTGTTCTGTAGCTCAGCTGAACACATGTAGACAACTTACTGGAGATGAACCTCATCGGACGCACATTCAATATCCTGGGGAGACAGACAGACAGACAGATGAACACATTCAATATCCTGGGGAGACAGACAGACAGACAGACAGACAGACAGACAGACAGACAGACAGACAGACAGACAGACAGACAGACAGACAGACAGACAGACAGACAGACAGACAGACGAACACATTCAATATCTTGGGGAGACAGACAGACAGACAGACAGACAGACAGACAGACAGACAGACAGACAGACAGACAGACAGACAGACAGACAGACAGACAGACAGACAGACAGACAGACAGACAGACAGACAGACAGACAGACAGACAGACAGACAGATGAACTGGGTCAGTGTTTCTTGGCACATAAAGAGTTGCAACTGATGAACGTACAGGATCCAGTGTTATTATCCAGGTGGTTAGCAGGCAGACAGGTACTGACACACACACCCCTTACCTGCTACTACAGAGGCTGGTCCACAGTGTTAGTATCCAGGTGGTTAGCAGGCAGACAGGTACTGACACACACACCCCTTACCTGCTACTACAGAGGCTGGTCCACAGTGTTAGTATCCAGGTGGTTAGCAGGCAGACAGGTACTGACACACACACCCCTTACCTGCTACTACAGAGGCTGGTCCACAGTGTTAGTATCCAGGTGGTTAGCAGACAGACAGGTACTGACACACACACCCCTTACCTGCTACTACAGAGGCTGGTCCACAGTGTTAGTATCCAGGTGGTTAGCAGACAGACAGGTACTGACACACACACCCCTTACCTGCTACTACAGAGGCTGGTCCACAGTGTTAGTATCCAGGTGGTTAGCAGGCAGACAGGTACTGACACACACACCCCTTACCTGCTACTACAGAGGCTGGTCCACAGTGTTAGTATCCAGGTGGTTAGCAGGCAGACAGGTACTGACACACACACCCCTTACCTGCTACTACAGAGGCTGGTCCACAGTGTTAGTATCCAGGTGGTTAGCAGACAGACAGGTACTGACACACACACCCCTTACCTGCTACTACAGAGGCTGGTCCACAGTGTTAGTATCCAGGTGGTTAGCAGACAGACAGGTACTGACACACACACCCCTTACCTGCTACTACAGAGGCTGGTCCACAGTGTTAGTATCCAGGTGGTTAGCAGACAGACAGGTACTGACACACACACCCCTTACCTGCTACTACAGAGGCTGGTCCACAGTGTTAGTATCCAGGTGGTTAGCAGACAGACAGGTACTGACACACACACCCCTTACCTGCTACTACAGAGGCTGGTCCACAGTGTTAGTATCCAGGTGGTTAGCAGACAGACAGGTACTGACACACACACCCCTTACCTGCTACTACAGAGGCTGGTCCACAGTGTTAGTATCCAGGTGGTTAGCAGACAGACAGGTGTAGAGGCCTGTTTCATCAGTTCTACTATAATGGAGCCCTCCCGTCCCTCTGATTGCCAGTGGGTCAGCTTCACTGGACTGTCATCATACTTATCCAGGAAGAACAGCGGCTCACTCTGACACACTGTCCCAAACACCTGCAGCAACAACAACATAACAATTACAGACAACACATATGTATTACAACAACAATATAACAATTACAGACAACACATAAGCATTACAACAACAATATAATAATTACAGACAACACATATGTATTACAACAACAATATAACAATTACAGACAACACATAAGCATTACAACAACAATATAATAATTACAGACAACACATATGTATTACAACAACAATATAACAATTACAGACAACACATAAGCATTACAACAACAATATAATAATTACAGACAACACATATGTATTACAACAACAACAATATAACAATTACAGACAACACATATGTATTACAACAACAACAATATAACAATTACAGACAACACATATGTATTACAACAACAACAATATAACAATTACAGACAACACATATGTATTACAACAACATAATAATTACAGACAACACATATGTATTACAACAACATAATAATTACAGACAACACATATGTATTACAACAACATAATAATTACAGACAACACATAAGCATTACAACAACAATATTAGAACTAAACAACACAGCAGAAGATACAAAACCCCTGTGTTCAACGAGCAACATCTAAATGTAAACCAGGTTGTCAGTCCACATCCTCACCTGTGGTAGTTGTGACTCAGTTTGAGGGTCTGGAACCCCGTTCTCTATGGGGTGCAGCTGGGACAGCATGACCTTCCTCTGTTCATAGTGGATAAATATCACCTTGTCCTTCTCTCCTCCTCCTTTCTCTCCCTCTGCTTTATTCTCTTCTTTCTTCTCTCCTCCTCTCTTGCCCTCTCCTTCCTTTCCTCCTTTCTTTCCCTCTCCTCCCTTTCCTCCTTTCTTTCCCTCTCCATCCTCTTTCAGCTCCTTTTCCTGTTGTACCAGCTTCCCATCTACGGCAAAGGCAGAGGAACATTTTATTACAGATGCACTGCATGATGATAACAACTGAAATATCCGCCTTTTGATTAAATATACAGTGAATTGTGTCTCTATGAACTAAAAAGAGTAGAGTGAATTAAGCTATCTAATTTGCAAACTCTTGTTAATTTACTTTTGCTATGAGAAAACAGTGATGCACGTCTATAGACAGAACATTCATTTCATAAGAAAGCTATTCCGTCAATAATTTGATATCAACAGTTAATCTCCAAAGAGAGTGATCTCTGAATCAAAACAAACACCTTTAATGCTGTTACAAAGTCTGCATCCCAAGTGACACCCTGTTCCCTACATAGTGCACTACCTTTGACCAGGGCGCATGGGTCAGAGGGTAAAAAGTACCCCATGGGCCCTGGTTAAAAGTAGTGTCTTATATAGGGAACAATAGGGGCCACTTGGGATGCAGACAGAGACTTACTCTGGTCCCTTGTGAGGACGTGACACCTGAAGCCTATCTTGCCCATCTCTCTACTGAGCTGGAGCCACTGTCCCTGGGGGAAGATGGTGCTGAGGTCCCTGAGGAAACTCTCCATGCCCTCCTGGCCCTCCTTGGGCATGCTCCACGAGCCCAGCACCGTCAGATCCACCCCACTCTGGCCACGCATCTGGACCAGGGAGAGTGGACAGGAAGGTTAAAACACACACACACTGACCGTCTCACACACACACTCTCTACCTGACAAGGGATGAAGGGGTATTGGGTGACTGACAGATACACACTGACTGATAGATTAAAAAAAAATAGATATATTTATTTAACCAGGCAAGTCAGTTAATAAGAACAAATTCTTATTTACAATGACGGCCTACTGGGGAACAGTGGGTTAACTGCCTTGTTCAGATGCAGAACGACAGATTTTTACCTTGTCAGCTCAGGGATTCAATCTTGCAACCTTTCGATTACTAGTCCAACGCTCTAACTACTAGACTACCTACCGCCCCGAGAATCTTCAGGGGCAGAACGACAGATTTTTACCTTGTCAGCTCGGGGATTCGATCTAGCAACCTTTCAATTACTGGTCCAACACTCTAGGCTACCTGATGCCCCAGATACACACTGACTGACACATGCACACACTGACTGATACACACATACACACTGACTGACACACGCACGCACGCACACACACACACACACACACACACACACACACACACACACACACACACACACACACACACACACACACACACACACACACACACACACACACACACACACACACACACACACACACACACACACACACACACACACACACACGCACTCTACCTGGTGGATGTACTGTTTGACCTGTCCAGGGATGAAGGGGTAGTGGATAACAGCTAGCACCACGGCCGAGTTCTGTCCTGGGATCCATCGCCCCACAAGCAACCCACTGTCTGCCTTGTTACAGCACTGAGGGAAGAATATCTTCAGCACCATGATGGGACTGGAGGTCAGGGGCCAGAGGTCAGGCACGCTCCTTCAGTCTAACCTCCTGGGGTAGGTGATCACAGGTTAGCCTAGTGTCTTCAGATACCTGCAGGAAGGAGAAACATTTAGTAAAGGATTAAATAATTAGTATACCCATTACCCAGCTATACTAGTTACCAATAATTAGTATACCCATTACCTAGCTACACTAGTTACCAATAATTAGTATACCCATTACCCAGCTACACTAGTTACCAATAATTAGTATACCCATTACCCAGCTATACTAGTTACCAATAATTAGTATACCCATTACCCAGCTATACTAGTTACCAATAATTAGTACCTACACTAGTTCCACCAAAAAGTAGTAACATAGTTAAGGTCTATATATAGTTTAGTTATACTGTGTATACCAGTGTTTCATCTTGTCTAATTGTGAATGTCCTCGTGTGGTGTGAGCCGATCTTGTTTAATAAACATGACCAAGAATCAGGAGGGTTGTCAGAGTGACCCACTCAAACTGTTAGCCGACATTTCAATTCAGCAATCAGGACAGTTGTTGTTAGTTAACTCAAACGAATCATTGTCAGACAGCTTCAGTTGAGTTCCGTTGCCTTTGTCCACTGCTGCCCTCTTTGTGTCCTTCACAATATTGAGCCTTGCATTCGTTTCCATGCCAACCATGCCTGTGGGCTTAACTATTGATTTGGCTGTCGTGCTTTAGTTTCCCGTCACATCCATAACAGCACTATTGCTGCCTAAGCTACGTTACATGTTAATATAACATTCGAAACTATTTTGGCCATTAATCGACTATTTGCAGTATACGTTTGAGACAATGTGAGACGCTTAGTTTTATTAAATGAGCAAAAATAGGCCCTAATCGAAGTTAGTGCACACTCCAGCCAGCTTCGGAGGCTGTGCGACACCCGTAACGTTATCCGTTGTCAAAATAAAATCAACAGCAACCAACAACAGTTTCTGTATTCCTCTCTGATGTGATGCATATCTTTAATGTCATTGATAATATATTCTGCAGGCAACTATCCACACTGGGCGCACAGTGCAAAGAGACAGACATTAGCTTACGTAGTTAGCTAACGTTAGATAGTAACGGCTAAATCAGTCTTCAGCTAGCTAATAACATTTCGGCAAATAATACAAAATATTCCATACCTGCAGGGCTGTTTATTTTTATTCGAAGAAAAATCTGCTTTTGTCAATATGATGTCAATACAGTTTCAAACAGATTGGGATCGTACCGTTACATGATTTACCCTTCAATTGTCAAATTGAAGTTAACGTCTGTGGGTAGCCATCTTTGTTGTTGATAGACCGTCAACAATTACGCTCCGGTTGGAATATCATTGCAGTTACAAGAGTTCCGGTGGATGGCTGGATGAGACGATGTAGCAGTTCTGTGAATAATCTGAACTAAACCCTCTGTCTGACAGTAATTTCCAGCCACAACAAAAAGCTTGATATTTAGCCTAATAATATAAAATATAATCATAAAATACTACACTTTATTATGGCCACTGAATTCCACTACCACTGAATATTCTTTAAAAAAGATCCCATCCATTTCTGCCAGTTGAAAAGGAAACTTTTTTCATTATTACCAAAACGATTGTAATCAAACATGGAATTTCATTTCGACTCAATAAGGCAGCTATAATATCCATTTGAATATAGTATTACAAAATTTGAAAACCCCACCGTCGAAATGACATTTCTGACCTTCACTGTTCAGACGTGTTGTTTGCTGTTGGAGGTCATTCTGTTGAATGAAGAACAACTGTAGAGGTGTTATCTTCTCTGAATGACACTGCAAGAAAAGAGCGGGCTGAAAGAGCTTTAGACAAGTAGATATTATAAGTAACCCACATCCACTGTCCATAATATCTTACACCCTTGTGCATAGCTTGTTCATTTAGACGAGATCTTAATTCCACATGAAATGTCAAAGAAAGTCACATTTCAGAAGAATAGCTATATCCCTATGCAGCTTTAGTAGGCTACATATCGTAATCTGGCACATTTTGGGTGCTTCATTTATTTGTGATGACAGTTGTGGAGGTAGAGATAACACAGACAGGGGAGTGGTCTCAAACAGTGGACTTTTATCAGTTTCAAGGGTTGCACTGAGAACAGTAGGCCCACAGATACAGGCTTTATTGGGAAATAAAATACAGCTCTCATCTCATTGTAAAGGTTTTCTAATTTGTACTTTCTTAAAAAAAAGATCTATCCCTTATCACGTCGCTGTCTGTCATGATTATACTACATTGACCATCAGGCATTGCGACAGAAGGAGTGCTTCTTGGGTAAAAAGGAAGACAACAAACTCAGGGAAACACGTGGCCAGCCTGTGGTTTAGTGTAATTCAATTCTCGGGAATTATACCACTGTAATATTGGTTGAAAATTAACGAAATGTATCTGTCTAAGGATCAGACCGACAAAACCAAAGTCACTTGCATGAGGAATAGAGCAGATGTTATATATAACTTTAAAGTCTCCTTTTTCACTATGGGTCAACTGTCCAATTTCCCATGGAATGTAAGTAGCGGGGCTGCTTGCATGTTGTACTATGTACTGTCTGTAGGGTCCGCATCATAAATGTAATAATAAAACAAAAAAAATGTTTAGGAATAGTAAGACATGAATACAGTAATAACATAATGTGTTGTTGTTTTCTACAGCTCCTTGAAAGGGAGCTCGAGAACGACAGCTCATCAGAAATTATTCTAGATATTCTAAAGCAGGTATTGCCTAACTGTCAAAGCATATTTTTTATGTCACACCTATTTAGTTAAAGATATAGAAACAGTACATTGGATTTTGAGTTGGAAACCACACTAACAATGACTATTGTCACCTGTTTACAGACATGCCTTCATCCACTGTGCTGTAAACATCCTCCCTCAGTTAGATACAGGAGACTGTTTCTGTCTCAGCTCATCAAAACGGTGGGTTCTTTTATCTGATATAGTTTTGTCTGGTATCATTCTGTCAGAACATAGTTCACTATCATACATTAACTGGTGCATTTAAAAAGGCAATTCTTACAAATTTCACATTAATCCAATACAATAAAGTATAACTGTATTGTCCATTTTGTTTAACGCGAACAACGGTAATGTGATGCTTCTCTTCCCTGTGTGTGCAGCATGAAGCCAGTGAGAGTGAGCCCCTGGATGAGCTCTATGATGCACTGGGTGAAGTCCTGGGGGTAGAGGAGGGGACAGAGTGCTACAAGAGCTATTTACTGGTAATACACACACCTTTCAAAACACCCCACTGTATTCAACAGAAACTGTATTCTACACCACACTGTATTAAACAGAGACTGTATTCAACAGAAACTGTATTCTACACCACACTGTATTAAACAGAGACAGTATTCTACACCACACTGTATTAAACAGAGACTGTATTCAACAGAAACTGTATTCTACACCACACTGTATTAAACAGAGACTGTATTCAACAGAAACTGTATTCTACACCACACTGTATTAAACAGAGACTGTATTCAACAGAAACTGTATTCTACACCACACTGTATTAAACAGAGACTGTATTCTACACCCCACTGTATTAAACAGAAACTGTATTCTACACCACACTGTATTAAACAGAGACTGTATTCAACAGAAACTGTTTTCTACATTTGATCATTTATCCAGAGCAACTTCCAGTAGTGAGAGCATACATTTTTTCATACTGGTCCCCTTGGGAATTGAACCCACAACCATGGCGTTGCAAGCGCCAAGCTCTACCAGCTGAGACACACGGGTCCTCTATTTTATTCTTTAAAATAATACAATTATTACTAATTTAAGGATTACTTTAATTAAATATGAATTTTATATTTACTGTGTGTGTGTGTGTGTAGCCGTGTGGAGAAGCAGTGAGTCTATCAGAGAGTACAGCTGTGATCTCTGAAGGAACTACAGGCCTGGTCACATGGGAGGCTGCTCTTTACCTAGCTGAATGGGCTCTGGAGAACACACACACGTCTTCACAGACAGGTTGGTACACTACTGTGTGTGTTATGTCATTGTGTTCTGTCTACAACTCATGCTGTTGTTACCACTCATCATCTCAATCTGGTGTGTAATGTGAGTGTCCTCTCCCTGTGTGTGTGTGTGTGTGTGTGTGTGTGTGTGTGTGTGTGTGTGTGTGTGTGTGTGTGTGTGTGTGTGTGTGTGTGTGTGTGTGTGTGTCCTGTCTCTGCTCTCCTCCTACAGGACAGTCCTAGAGCTGGGCAGTGGTGTAGGGTTGACTGGTATAGCAGTGTGTTAGTCCTGTCTCTGCTCTCTCCTCCTACAGGACAGTCCTAGAGCTGGGCAGTGGTGTAGGGTTGACTGGTATAGCAGTGTGTTAGTCCTGTCTCTGCTCTCTCCTCCTACAGGACAGTCCTAGAGCTGGGCAGTGGTGTAGGGTTGACTGGTATAGCAGTGTGTTAGTCCTGTCTCTGCTCTCTCCTCCTACAGGACAGTCCTAGAGCTGGGCAGTGGTGTAGGGTTGACTGGTATAGCAGTGTGTTAGTCCTGTCTCTGCTCTCTCCTCCTACAGGACAGTCCTAGAGCTGGGCAGTGGTGTAGGGTTGACTGGTATAGCAGTGTGTTAGTCCTGTCTCTGCTCTCTCCTCCTACAGGACAGTCCTAGAGCTGGGCAGTGGTGTAGGGTTGACTGGTATAGCAGTGTGTTAGTCCTGTCTCTGCTCTCTCCTCCTACAGGACAGTCCTAAAGCTGGGCAGTGGTGTAGGGTTGACTGGTATAGCAGTGTGTGAGTCCTGTCTCTGCTCTCTCCTCCTACAGGACAGTCCTAGAGCTGGGCAGTGGTGTAGGGTTGACTGGTATAGCAGTGTGTAGGTCCTGCTATCCCTCCAGCTACGTGTTCAGTGACTGTCACCTCAGCGTTCTACATAGACTGAGGGACAACATCCAGCTCAATGGGCTGGACAACCAGAACTCTCCCAGAGTGTGTGTGAGTGTGGAGCATCTGGAGTGGGAGCAGGTGACAGAGAAGCAGCTGAGAGAGATCGGAGCCACCACGGTCATCGCTGCAGGTAGGAACATGGTCTGGCTCTCTTCTTTAAAGGCAATGTTCCCTCTGTCGCGGAGACTTCACAATAAACACTGCATATGTCAACTCAGTCAGAAATGACCTTTACAGTTACCTGGCTAACTAATTGATCCAGCTTTCTGGAACAGCCCCCAGGTGCTGGTGAGGTATCAAATGTGTTTCCTAATTCTATTGTTGTTGGCTGACACATGTCCTGTTGTTTCCTAATTCTATTGTTGTTGGCTGACACATGTCCTGTTGTTTCCTAATTCTATTGTTGTTGGCTGACATGTCCTGTTGTTTCCTAATTCTATTGTTGTTGGCTGACATGTCCTGTTGTTTCCTAATTCTATTGTTGTTGGCTGACACATGTCCTGTTGTTTCCTAATTCTATTGTTGTTGGCTGACATGTCCTGTTGTTTCCTAATTCTATTGTTGTTGGCTGACACATGTCCTGTTGTTTCCTAATTCTATTGTTGTTGGCTGACACATGTCCTGTTGTTTCCTAATTCTATTGTTGTTGGCTGACATGTCCTGTTGTTTCCTAATTCTATTGTTGTTGGCTGACACATGTCCTGTTGTTTCCTAATTCTATTGTTGTTGGCTGACACATGTCCTGTTGTTTCCTAATTCTATTGTTGTTGGCTGACACATATCCTGTTGTTTCCTAATTCTATTGTTGTTGGCTGACACATGTCCTGTTGTTTCCTAATTCTATTGTTGTTGGCTGACACATGTCCTGTTGTTTTCTAATTCTATTGTTGTTGGCTGACATGTCCTGTTGTTTCCTAATTCTATTGTTGTTGGCTGACACATATCCTGTTGTTTCCTAATTCTATTGTTGTTGGCTGACATGTCCTGTTGTTTCCTAATTCTATTGTTGTTGGCTGACACATGTCCTGTTGTTTCCTAATTCTATTGTTGTTGGCTGACATGTCCTGTTGTTTCCTAATTCTATTGTTGTTGGCTGACACATGTCCTGTTGTTTCCTAATTCTATTGTTGTTGGCTGACACATATCCTGTTGTTTCCTAATTCTATTGTTGTTGGCTGACATGTCCTGTTGTTTCCTTTGTTATAGACGTAGTTTACGATCCAGATATCATTGGCTGTCTGGTGAAGGTTCTCTCTAAGATCCTGAGGTGTTCGGCCAATGGCAGCCCTCCTGACGTCTACATCTCCTCCACCATCAGAAACCCCGACACATATAACAGTTTTAAACACCAGCTAGGTCAGTACTAAACCTAGAGCTTTGAGAGAACTAATGAAAAGATCTTTACAAGTTAAATGTATTATTACTAGTAAACCAACTACTTCAAAGAGCAGCTAAGTGAGGAGACTATCCAACCCATAGATACTGTAGAGGATGAATCTCAATAGTCTTCAAGTGGACTCGTCACCTTGTATGCTGGGCTACAGTAAAGTTGTTTGTGACAACTGATGTAAAAAGGGCTTTATAAATACATGTGGTTGATCTAGTCCATCTCCACTGTTCTGGGGAGATCTAATCCTATAGCCTTGGATGAATTCCTTTCCAGATGGATCTATAATTATACACATCTGAAACTGGTGGATCTATAATTATACACATCTGAAACTGGTGGATCTATAATTATACACATCTGAAACTGGTGGATCTATAATTATACACATCTGAAACTGATGGATCTATAATTATACACATCTGAAACTGGTGGATCTATAATTATACACATCTGAAACTGGTGGATCTATAATTATACACATCTGAAACTGATGGAGCTATAATTATACACATCTGAAACTGATGGAGCTATAATTATATACATCTGAAACTGATAGATCTATAATTATACACATCTGAAACTGGTGGATCTATAATTATACACATCTGAAACTAATGGAGCTATAATTATACACATCTGAAACTGATGGATCTATAATTATACACATCTGAAACTGATAGATCTATAATTATACACATCTGAAACTGGTGGATCTATAATTATACACATCTGAAACTGGTGGATCTATAATTATACACATCTGAAACTGGTGGATCTATAATTATACACATCTGAAACGAATGGATCTATAATTATACACATCTGAAACTGGTGGATCTATAATAATACACATCTGAAACTGGTGGATCTTTCCAGATGGATCTATAATTATACACATCTGAAACTGATGGAGCTATAATTATACACATCTGAAACTGATGGATCTATAATTATACACATCTGAAACTGGTGGATCTATAATTATACACATCTGAAACTGATGGATCTATAATTATACACATCTGAAACTGGTGGATCTATAATTATACACATCTGAAACTGATGGAGCTATAATTATACACATCTGAAACTGGTGGAGCTATAATTATACACATCTGAAACTGATGGAGCTATAATTATACACATCTGAAACTGATGGAGCTATAATTATACACATCTGAAACTGGTGGATCTATAATTATACACATCTGAAACTAATGGATCTGTAATTATACACATCTGAAACTGGTGGATCTATAATTATACACATCTGAAACTAATGGATCTATAATTATACACATCTGAAACTGGTGGATCTATAATTATACACATCTGAAACTGATGGATCTATAATTATACACATCTGAAACTAATGGAGCTATAATTATACACATCTGAAACTGATGGATCTATAATTATACACATCTGAAACTGATGGATCTATAATTATACACATCTGAAACTGGTGGATCTATAATTATACACATCTGAAACTGGTGGATCTATAATTATACACATCTGAAACTGGTGGATCTATAATTATACACATCTGAAACTGATGGATCTATAATTATACACATCTGAAACTGAGGGATCTATAATTATACACATCTGAAACTAATGGATCTATAATTATACACATCTGAAACTGGTGGATCTATAATTATACACATCTGAAACTGATGGATCTATAATTATACACATCTGAAACTGGTGGATCTATAATTATACACATCTGAAACTGATGGAGCTATAATTATACACATCTGAAACTGGTGGAGCTATAATTATACACATCTGAAACTGATGGAGCTATAATTATACACATCTGAAACTGATGGAGCTATAATTATACACATCTGAAACTGGTGGATCTATAATTATACACATCTGAAACTAATGGATCTGTAATTATACACATCTGAAACTGGTGGATCTATAATTATACACATCTGAAACTAATGGATCTATAATTATACACATCTGAAACTGGTGGATCTATAATTATACACATCTGAAACTGATGGAGCTATAATTATACACATCTGAAACTAATGGAGCTATAATTATACACATCTGAAACTGATGGATCTATAATTATACACATCTGAAACTGATGGATCTATAATTATACACATCTGAAACTGGTGGATCTATAATTATACACATCTGAAACTGGTGGATCTATAATTATACACATCTGAAACTGGTGGATCTATAATTATACACATCTGAAACTGATGGATCTATAATTATACACATCTGAAACTGAGGGATCTATAATTATACACATCTGAAACTGATGGATCTATAATTATACACATCTGAAACTGATGGAGCTATAATTATACACATCTGAAACTGATGGATCTATAATTATACACATCTGAAACTAATGGATCTATAATTATACACATCTGAAACTGATGGAGCTATAATTATACACATCTGAAACTGATGGATCTATAATTATACACATCTGAAACTAATGGATCTATAATTATACACATCTGAAACTGATGGAGCTATAATTATACACATCTGAAACTGATGGATCTATAATTATACACATCTGAAACTGATGGATCTATAATTATACACATCTGAAACTGATGGATCTATAATTATACACATCTGAAACTGATGGATCTATAATTATACACATCTGAAACTGGTGGATCTATAATTATACACATCTGAAACTGGTGGATCTATAATTATACACATCTGAAACTGATAGATCTATAATTATACACATCTGAAACTGGTGGATCTATAATTATACACATCTGAAACGAATGGATCTATAATTATACACATCTGAAACTGGTGGATCTATAATAATACACATCTGAAACTGGTGGATCTTTCCAGATGGATCTATAATTATACACATCTGAAACTGATGGAGCTATAATTATACACATTTGAAACTGATGGATCTATAATTATACACATCTGAAACTGGTGGATCTATAATTATACACATCTGAAACTGATGGATCTATAATTATACACATCTGAAACTGGTGGATCTATAATTATACACATCTGAAACTGATGGAGCTATAATTATACACATCTGAAACTGATGGAGCTATAATTATACACATCTGAAACTGATGGAGCTATAATTATACACATCTGAAACTGATGGAGCTATAATTATACACATCTGAAACTGGTGGATCTATAATTATACACATCTGAAACTAATGGATCTATAATTATACACATCTGAAACTGGTGGATCTATAATTATACACATCTGAAACTAATGGATCTATAATTATACACATCTGAAACTGGTGGATCTATAATTATACACATCTGAAACTGATGGATCTATAATTATACACATCTGAAACTAATGGAGCTATAATTATACACATCTGAAACTGATGGATCTATAATTATACACATCTGAAACTGATGGATCTATAATTATACACATCTGAAACTGGTGGATCTATAATTATACACATCTGAAACTGGTGGATCTATAATTATACACATCTGAAACTGGTGGATCTATAATTATACACATCTGAAACTGATGGATCTATAATTATACACATCTGAAACTGAGGGATCTATAATTATACACATCTGAAACTAATGGATCTATAATTATACACATCTGAAACTGATGGAGCTATAATTATACACATCTGAAACTGATGGATCTATAATTATACACATCTGAAACTAATGGATCTATAATTATACACATCTGAAACTGATGGATCTATAATTATACACATCTGAAACTGATGGATCTATAATTATACACATCTGAAACTAATGGATCTATAATCATACACATCTGAAACTGATGGATCTATAATTATACACATCTGAAACTGATGGATCTATAATTATACACATCTGAAACTGATGGATCTATAATTATACACATCTGAAACTAATGGATCTATAATCATACACATCTGAAACTGATGGATCTATAATTATACACATCTGAAACTGATGGAGCTATAATTATACACATCTGAAACTGATGGATCTATAATTATACACATCTGAAACTGATGGATCTATAATTATACACATCTGAAACTGATGGATCTATAATTATACACATCTGAAACTGATGGATCTATAATTATACACATCTGAAACTGGTGGATCTATAATTATACACATCTGAAACTGGTGGATCTATAATTATACACATCTGAAACTGGTGGATCTATAATTATACACATCTGAAACTGGTGGATCTATAATTATACACATCTGAAACTGATGGATCTATAATTATACACATCTGAAACTGAGGGATCTATAATTATACACATCTGAAACTAATGGATCTATAATTATACACATCTGAAACTGATGGAGCTATAATTATACACATCTGAAACTGATGGATCTATAATTATACACATCTGAAACTAATGGATCTATAATTATACACATCTGAAACTAATGCATCTTTTCCAAATGAAATAAAATAAATTCTCCTTTGTTTTTGTCTCCCACAGAAAGTTCTGGAATCCAACATGAGGTCATGACAGGACCAATGACACATGTGTTCTTTTACAACAGACAAGCCACCATAGAGATGATCAAACTCTACATATAATATCTGCATCCCAAATGGCATCTTATTCCCATTGTAAGTGCACTACTTTTGACCAGGGTCCATAAGGCTTGTGGTGAAAAGGTGTGCACTACATAGTGATTTTAGGGTGCACTACTTTTGAACAGGGTCCATAGGACTGTGGTCAAAAGTAGTGCACTACATAGGGAATTTAGGGTGCCATTTGGGATATACACAATATAACACCAAGCCAAAACCAGACGTATTACTGTGTAATAAAGTCTTTATTTACATCAATATTTACATTGTGGAAAATATCCCATTTATACATTCAAGTGTTGTTTAAGAGGGGAATCAAAACGGCCTGGAATGAAGAGATCCACAGGAGGAGAGAGCAGAGGAAAGACTAGCCTGATGTAACAGTCGCTCTTTCCGACAGGTCCTCAAAGTGGACCATGTGGCAGTTGGTAGCAGGTAGCCTAGCGGTTCAGAGCAGGTAGCCTAGCGGTTCAGAGCAGGTAGCCTAGCGGTTCAGAGCAGGTAGCCTAGCGGTTCAGAGCAGGCAGCCTAGCGGTTCAGAGCAGGCAGCCTAGCGGTTCAGAGCAGGCAGCCTAGCGGTTCAGAGCAGGTAGCCTAGCGGTTCAGAGCAGGTAGCCTAGCGGTTCAGAGCAGGTAGCCCAGCAGTTCAGAGCAGGCAGCCTAGCGGTTAAGAGCAGGTAGCCTAGCGGTTCAGAGCAGGCAGCCTAGCGGTTCAGAGCAGGCAGCCTAGCGGTTCAGAGCAGGCAGCCTAGCGGTTCAGAGCAGGCAGCCTAGCGGTTCAGAGCAGGTAGCCTAGCGGTTCAGAGCAGGTAGCCTAGCGGTTCAGAGCGTTGGGCCAGTAACCAAAAAGTCGCTGGTTTGAATCCCCGAGCAGACTAGGTGAAACATCTATGGATGTACCCTTGAACAAGGCACTTAACCCTAATTGCCCCTGTAAGTCGTTCTGGATAAGAGCGTCTGTTAAATGACTAAAATGTGAAAATGTTCAAGATTGGAGGTTCAAGAAGGGGGTTTGAGACAGAGCGAAGATGTAGAGGGGGTGAGTCAGCTGCTGTAAAGAGGTCTGTCTAACAGGGGAGTCAGGGTGCGGTGAGGAGAGGCAGGACATTCTGGTCCCAGTTCTGGTCCCACCGCTGCCCCCCACTGGCCCGGAGGTTCCTCCTGAACTGACCCAGTTTGCCCTCATCCTCACAGCCAGGGAAGTCCCACAGCAGAGACTGGAGACACACAACATAGGGACATGAACAGGTTTTATAAAACGGGTAGATTGGATCCTGGCTAAAACAGCATTCCAGCCAAGTGTATATCAGACCATATACCACTATCACAGGAACTGGTTACAGTAATAAGACAGCATGTACTTTAGAAAAGATGCCAGTTTACAGGATCATACCACTGGGTGATCTGGTATAAATCAGGGTTTTCTGTAGCTCAGCTGAAGAGTTATTATAGTACTGTACCTTGAGCTGTTCAGATAGTTCCTCAGAGTCTTTGAAGATCAACCCGTTCTCCTCATGCTTCACCAGCTCATGTAGACTACAGAAGAGAATAAAACAGGGTTAACAACAGACTGACAACACAGGAGAATATAACAGGGTTAACAACACAGGAGAATATAACAGGGTTAACAACACAGGAGAATATAACAGGGTTAACAACAGAGAGACTGACAACACAGGAGAATATAACAAAGTTAACAGAGAGACTGACAACACAGGAGAATATAACAGGGTTAACAACACAGGAGAATATAACAGGGTTAACAGAGAGACTAACAACACAGGAGAATATAACAGGGTTAACAACACAGGAGAATATAACAGGGTTAACAACACAGGAGAATATAACAGGGTTGACAACACAGGAGAATATAACAGAGTTAGATCCACATTAAACACAGCACAGGAAACTCAGTCCAAAACAGATCAGATCAGCACATAGCCTCTCTGAATGGGGGTAGAAGGTGACTGTTGACCCAGGGTTTAGAGTATTCCCTCAGCAGTAGAAGGTGACTGTTGACCCAGGGTTTAGAGTATTCCCTCAGCAGTAGAAGGTGACTGTTGACCCAGGGTTTAGAGTATTCCCTCAGCAGTAGAAGGTGACTGTTGACCCAGGGTTTAGAGTATTCCCTCAGCAGCAGTAGGTGACTGTTGACCCAGGGTTTAGAGTATTCCCTCAGCAGTAGAAGGTAACTGTTGACCCAGGGTTTAGAGTATTCCCTCAGCAGTAGAAGGTGACTGTTGACCCAGGGTTTAGAGTATTCCCTCAGCAGTAAAAGGTGACTGTTGACCCAGGGTTTAGAGTATTCCCTCAGCAGTAGAAGGTGACTGTTGACCCAGGGTTTAGAGTATTCCCTCAGCAGTAGAAGGTGACTGTTGACCCAGGGTTTAGAGTATTCCCTCAGCAGTAGAAGGTGACTGTTGACCCAGGGTTTAGAGTATTCCCTCAGCAGTAGAAGGTGACTGTTGACCCAGGGTTTAGAGTATTCCCTCAGCAGTAGGTGACTGTTGACCCAGGGTTTAGAGTATTCCCTCAGCAGTAGAAGGTGACTGTTGACCCAGGGTTTAGATTATTCCCTCAGCAGCAGTAGGTGACTGTTGACCCAGGGTTTAGAGTATTCCCTCAGCAGTAGAAGGTGACTGTTGACCCAGGGTTTAGAGTATTCCCTCAGCAGTAAAAGGTGACTGTTGACCCAGGGTTTAGAGTATTCCCTCAGCAGTAAAAGGTGACTGTTGACCCAGGGTTTAGAGTATTCCCTCAGCAGTAGAAGGTGACTGTTGACCCAGGGTTTAGAGTATTCCCTCAGCAGTAGGTGACTGTTGACCCAGGGTTTAGAGTATTCCCTCAGCAGTAAAAGGTGACTGTTGACCCAGGGTTTAGAGTATTCACTCAGCAGTAGAAGGTGACTGTTGACCCAGGGTTTAGAGTATTCCCTCAGCAGTAGAAGGTGACTGTTGACCCAGGGTTTAGAGTATTCCCTCAGCAGTAGGTGACTGTTGACCCAGGGTTTAGAGTATTCCCTCAGCAGTAAAAGGTGACTGTTGACCCAGGGTTTAGAGTATTCCCTCAGCAGTAGAAGGTGACTGTTGACCCAGGGTTTAGAGTATTCCCTCAGCAGTAGAAGGTGACTGTTGACCCAGGGTTTAGAGTATTCCCTCAGCAGTAGAAGGTGACTGTTGACCCAGGGTTTAGAGTATTCCCTCAGCAGTAAAAGGTGACTGTTGACCCAGGGTTTAGAGTATTCCCTCAGCAGTAGAAGGTGACTGTTGACCCAGGGTTTAGAGTATTCCCTCAGCAGTAGAAGGTGACTGTTGACCCAGGGTTTAGAGTGTTCCCTCAGCAGTAGAAGGTGACTGTTGACCCAGGGTTTAGAGTATTCAAACAGCAGTAGAAGGTGACTGTTGACCCAGGGTTTAGAGTATTCCCTCAGCAGTAGAAGGTGACTGTTGACCCAGGGTTTAGAGTATTCCCTCAGCAGTAGAGGTGACTGTTGACCCAGGGTTTAGAGTATTCCCTCAGCAGTAGAAGGTGACTGTTGACCCAGGGTCTAGAGTATTCCCTCAGCAGTAGAAGGTGACTGTTGACCCAGGGTTTAGAGTATTCCCTCAGCAGTAGAAGGTGACTGTTGACCCAGGGTTTAGAGTATTCCCTCAGCAGTAGGTGACTGTTGACCCAGGGTTTAGAGTATTCCCTCAGCAATAGAAGGTGACTGTTGACCCAGGGTTTAGAGTATTCCCTCAGCAGTAGAAGGTGACTGTTGACCCAGGGTTTAGAGTATTCCCTCAGCAGTAGAAGGTGACTGTGGACCCAGGGTTTCGAGTATTCCCTCAGCAGTAGAAGGTGACTGTTGACCCAGGGTTTAGAGTATTCCCTCAGCAGTAGAGGTGACTGTTGACCCAGGGTTTAGAGTATTCCCTCAGCAGTAGAAGGTGGCTGTTGACCCAGGGTTTAGAGTATTCCCTCAGCAGTAGAAGGTGACTGTTGACCCAGGGTTTAGAGTATTCCCTCAGCAGTAGGTGACTGTTGACCCAGGGTTTAGAGTATTCCCTCAGCAGTAGAAGGTGACTGTTGACCCAGGGTTTAGAGTATTCCCTCAGCAGTAGGTGACTGTTGACCCAGGGTTTAGAGTATTCCCTCAGCAGTAGAAGGTGACTGTTGACCCAGGGTTTAGAGTATTCCCTCAGCAGTAGGTGACTGTTGACCCAGGGTTTAGAGTATTCACTCAGCAGTAGAAGGTGACTGTTGACCCAGGGTTTAGAGTATTCCCTCAGCAGTAGAAGGTGACTGTTGACCCAGGGTTTAGAGTATTCCCTCAGCAGTAGGTGACTGTTGACCCAGGGTTTAGAGTATTCACTCAGCAGTAGAAGGTGACTGTTGACCCAGGGTTTAGAGTATTCCCTCAGCAGTAGAAGGTGACTGTTGACCCAGGGTTTAGAGTATTCACTCAGCAGTAGAAGGTGACTGTTGACCCAGGGTTTAGAGTATTCCCTCAGCAGTAGGTGACTGTTGACCCAGGGTTTAGAGTATTCACTCAGCAGTAGAAGGTGACTGTTGACCCAGGGTTTAGAGTATTCCCTCAGCAGTAGAAGGTGACTGTTGACCCAGGGTTTAGAGTATTCCCTCAGCAATAGAAGGTGACTGTTGACCCAGGGTTTAGAGTGTTCCCTCAGCAGTAGGTGACTGTTGACCCAGGGTTTAGAGTATTCCCTCAGCAATAGAAGGTGACTGTTGACCCAGGGTTTAGAGTGTTCCCTCAGCAGTAGAAGGTGACTGTTGACCCAGGGTTTAGAGTATTTCCTCAGCAGTAGGTGACTGTTGACCCAGGGTTTAGAGTATTCCCTCAGCAGTAGAAGGTGACTGTTGACCCAGGGTTTAGAGTATTCCCTCAGCAGTAGAAGGTGACTGTTGACCCAGGGTTTAGAGTGTTCCCTCAGCAGTAGGTGACTGTTGACCCAGGGTTTAGAGTATTCCCTCAGCAGTAGAAGGTGACTGTTGACCCAGGGTTTAGAGTATTCCCTCAGCAGTAGAGGTGACTGTTGACCCAGGGTTTAGAGTATTCCCTCAGCAGTAGAAGGTGACTGTTGACCCAGGGTTTAGAGTATTCCCTCAGCAGTAGGTGACTGTTGACCCAGGGTTTAGAGTATTCCCTCAGCAGCAGTAGGTGACTGTTGACCCAGGGTTTAGAGTATTCCCTCAGCAGTAGGTGACTGTTGACCCAGGGTTTAGAGTATTCCCTCAGCAGTAGAAGGTGACTGTTGACCCAGGGTTTAGAGTATTCCCTCAGCAGTAGAAGGTGACTGTTGACCCAGGGTTTAGAGTATTCCCTCAGCAGTAGGTGACTGTTGACCCAGGGTTTAGAGTATTCCCTCAGCAGTAGAAGGTGACTGTTGACCCAGGGTTTAGAGTATTCCCTCAGCAGTAGGTGACTGTTGACCCAGGGTTTAGAGTATTCCCTCAGCAGTAGAAGGTGACTGTTGACCCAGGGTTTAGAGTATTCCCTCAGCAGTAGGTGACTGTTGACCCAGGGTTTAGAGTATTCACTCAGCAGTAGAAGGTGACTGTTGACCCAGGGTTTAGAGTATTCCCTCAGCAGTAGGTGACTGTTGACCCAGGGTTTAGAGTATTCACTCAGCAGTAGAAGGTGACTGTTGACCCAGGGTTTAGAGTATTCCCTCAGCAGTAGAAGGTGACTGTTGACCCAGGGTTTAGAGTATTCCCTCAGCAATAGAAGGTGACTGTTGACCCAGGGTTTAGAGTGTTCCCTCAGCAGTAGGTGACTGTTGACCCAGGGTTTAGAGTATTCCCTCAGCAATAGAAGGTGACTGTTGACCCAGGGTTTAGAGTGTTCCCTCAGCAGTAGAAGGTGACTGTTGACCCAGGGTTTAGAGTATTTCCTCAGCAGTAGGTGACTGTTGACCCAGGGTTTAGAGTATTCCCTCAGCAGTAGAAGGTGACTGTTGACCCAGGGTTTAGAGTATTCCCTCAGCAGTAGAGGTGACTGTTGACCCAGGGTTTAGAGTATTCCCTCAGCAGTAGAAGGTGACTGTTGACCCAGGGTTTAGAGTATTCCCTCAGCAGTAGGTGACTGTTGACCCAGGGTTTAGAGTATTCCCTCAGCAGCAGTAGGTGACTGTTGACCCAGGGTTTAGAGTATTCCCTCAGCAGTAGGTGACTGTTGACCCAGGGTTTAGAGTATTCCCTCAGCAGTAGAAGGTGACTGTTGACCCAGGGTTTAGAGTATTCCCTCAGCAGTAGAAGGTGACTGTTGACCCAGGGTTTAGAGTATTCCCTCAGCAGTAGGTGACTGTTGACCCAGGGTTTAGAGTATTCCCTCAGCAATAGAAGGTGACTGTTGACCCAGGGTTTAGAGTGTTCCCTCAGCAGTAGGTGACTGTTGACCCAGGGTTTAGAGTATTCCCTCAGCAATAGAAGGTGACTGTTGACCCAGGGTTTAGAGTGTTCCCTCGCGGGGGACGGCCCGGGGAGCCTCAGCAGAGGTGACTGTTGACCCAGGGTTTAGAGTATTCCCTCAGCAGTAGAAGGTGACTGTTGACCCAGGGTTTAGAGTATTCCCTCAGCAGTAGAAGGTGACTGTTGACCCAGGGTTTAGAGTGTTCCCTCAGCAGTAGGTGACTGTTGACCCAGGGTTTAGAGTATTCCCTCAGCAGTAGAAGGTGACTGTTGACCCAGGGTTTAGAGTATTCCCTCAGCAGTAGAAGGTGACTGTTGACCCAGGGTTTAGAGTGTTCCCTCAGCAGTAGGTGACTGTTGACCCAGGGTTTAGAGTATTCCCTCAGCAGTAGAAGGTGACTGTTGACCCAGGGTTTAGAGTATTCCCTCAGCAGTAGAAGGTGACTGTTGACCCAGGGTTTAGAGTGTTCCCTCAGCAGTAGGTGACTGTTGACCCAGGGTTTAGAGTATTCCCTCAGCAGTAGGTGACTGTTGACCCAGGGTTTAGAGTATTCCCTCAGCAGTAGGTGACTGTTGACCCAGGGTTTAGAGTATTCCCTCAGCAGTAGAGGTGACTGTTGACGCAGGGTTTAGAGTATTCCCTCAGCAGTAGGTGACTGTTGACCCAGGGTTTAGACTATTCCCTCAGCAGTAGGTGACTGTTGACCCAGGGTTTAGAGTATTCCCTCAGCAGTAGGTGACTGTTGACCCAGGGTTTAGAGTATTCCCTCAGCAGTAGGTGACTGTTGACCCAGGGTTTAGACTATTCCCTCAGCAGTAGAGGTGACTGTTGACCCAGGGTTTAGAGTATTCACTCAGCAGTAGAAGGTGACTGTTGACCCAGGGTTTAGAGTATTCCCTCAGCAGTAGAAGGTGACTGTTGACCCAGGGTTTAGAGTATTCCCTCAGCAATAGAAGGTGACTGTTGACCCAGGGTTTAGAGTGTTCCCTCAGCAGTAGGTGACTGTTGACCCAGGGTTTAGAGTATTCCCTCAGCAATAGAAGGTGACTGTTGACCCAGGGTTTAGAGTGTTCCCTCAGCAGTAGAAGGTGACTGTTGACCCAGGGTTTAGAGTATTTCCTCAGCAGTAGGTGACTGTTGACCCAGGGTTTAGAGTATTCCCTCAGCAGTAGAAGGTGACTGTTGACCCAGGGTTTAGAGTATTCCCTCAGCAGTAGAGGTGACTGTTGACCCAGGGTTTAGAGTATTCCCTCAGCAGTAGAAGGTGACTGTTGACCCAGGGTTTAGAGTATTCCCTCAGCAGCAGTAGGTGACTGTTGACCCAGGGTTTAGAGTATTCCCTCAGCAGTAGGTGACTGTTGACCCAGGGTTTAGAGTATTCCCTCAGCAGTAGAAGGTGACTGTTGACCCAGGGTTTAGAGTATTCCCTCAGCAGTAGAAGGTGACTGTTGACCCAGGGTTTAGAGTATTCCCTCAGCAGTAGGTGACTGTTGACCCAGGGTTTAGAGTATTCCCTCAGCAGTAGGTGACTGTTGACCCAGGGTTTAGAGTATTCCCTCAGCAATAGAAGGTGACTGTTGACCCAGGGTTTAGAGTGTTCCCTCAGCAGTAGGTGACTGTTGACCCAGGGTTTAGAGTATTCCCTCAGCAATAGAAGGTGACTGTTGACCCAGGGTTTAGAGTGTTCCCTCAGCAGTAGAAGGTGACTGTTGACCCAGGGTTTAGAGTATTTCCTCAGCAGTAGGTGACTGTTGACCCAGGGTTTAGAGTATTCCCTCAGCAGTAGAAGGTGACTGTTGACCCAGGGTTTAGAGTATTCCCTCAGCAGTAGAAGGTGACTGTTGACCCAGGGTTTAGAGTGTTCCCTCAGCAGTAGGTGACTGTTGACCCAGGGTTTAGAGTATTCCCTCAGCAGTAGAAGGTGACTGTTGACCCAGGGTTTAGAGTATTCCCTCAGCAGTAGAGGTGACTGTTGACCCAGGGTTTAGAGTATTCCCTCAGCAGTAGAAGGTGACTGTTGACCCAGGGTTTAGAGTATTCCCTCAGCAGTAGGTGACTGTTGACCCAGGGTTTAGAGTATTCCCTCAGCAGCAGTAGGTGACTGTTGACCCAGGGTTTAGAGTATTCCCTCAGCAGTAGGTGACTGTTGACCCAGGGTTTAGAGTATTCCCTCAGCAGTAGAAGGTGACTGTTGACCCAGGGTTTAGAGTATTCCCTCAGCAGTAGAAGGTGACTGTTGACCCAGGGTTTAGAGTATTCCCTCAGCAGCAGTAGGTGACTGTTGACCCAGGGTTTAGAGTATTCCCTCAGCAGTAGGTGACTGTTGACCCAGGGTTTAGAGTATTCCCTCAGCAGTAGGTGACTGTTGACCCAGGGTTTAGAGTATTCCCTCAGCAGTAGGTGACTGTTGACCCAGGGTTTAGAGTATTCCCTCAGCAGTAGGTGACTGTTGACCCAGGGTTTAGAGTATTCCCTCAGCAGTAGAAGGTGACTGTTGACCCAGGGTTTAGAGTATTCCCTCAGCAGTAGGTGACTGTTGACCCAGGGTTTAGAGTATTCCCTCAGCAGTAAAGGTGACTGTTGACCCAGGGTTTAGTGTATTCCCTCAGCAGTAGAAGGTGACTGTTGACCCAGGGTTTAGAGTATTCCCTCAGCAGTAGAAGGTGACTGTTGACCCAGGGTTTAGAGTATTCAAACAGCAGTAGAAGGTGACTGTTGACCCAGGGTTTAGAGTATTCCCTCAGCAGTAGAAGGTGACTGTTGACCCAGGGTTTAGAGTATTCCCTCAGCAGTAGAAGGTGACTGTTGACCCAGGGTTTAGAGTGTTCCCTCAGCAGTAGGTGACTGTTGACCCAGGGTTTAGAGTATTCCCTCAGCAGTAGAAGGTGACTGTTGACCCAGGGTTTAGAGTATTCCCTCAGCAGTAGAAGGTGACTGTTGACCCAGGGTTTAGAGTGTTCCCTCAGCAGTAGGTGACTGTTGACCCAGGGTTTAGAGTATTCCCTCAGCAGTAGGTGACTGTTGACCCAGGGTTTAGAGTATTCCCTCAGCAGTAGGTGACTGTTGACCCAGGGTTTAGAGTATTCCCTCAGCAGTAGAGGTGACTGTTGACCCAGGGTTTAGAGTATTCCCTCAGCAGTAGGTGACTGTTGACCCAGGGTTTAGACTATTCCCTCAGCAGTAGGTGACTGTTGACCCAGGGTTTAGAGTATTCCCTCAGCAGTAGGTGACTGTTGACCCAGGGTTTAGAGTATTCCCTCAGCAGTAGGTGACTGTTGACCCAGGGTTTAGAGTATTCCCTCAGCAGTAGAGGTGACTGTTGACCCAGGGTTTAGAGTATTCCCTCAGCAGTAGGTGACTGTTGACCCAGGGTTTAGAGTATTCCCTCAGCAGTAAAGGTGACTGTTGACCCAGGGTTTAGAGTATTCCCTCAGCAGTAGGTGACTGTTGACCCAGGGTTTAGAGTATTCCCTCAGCAGTAGGTGACTGTTGACCCAGGGTTTAGAGTATTCCCTCAGCAGTAGGTGACTGTTGACCCAGGGTTTAGAGTATTCCCTCAGCAGTAGGTGACTGTTGACCCAGGGTTTAGAGTATTCCCTCAGCAGTAAAAGGTGACTGTTGACCCAGGGTTTAGAGTATTCCCTCAGCAGTAGGTGACTGTTGACCCAGGGTTTAGAGTATTCCCTCAGCAGTAGGTGACTGTTGACCCAGGGTTTAGAGTATTCCCTCAGCAGTAGGTGACTGTTGACCCAGGGTTTAGAGTATTCCCTCAGCAGTAGGTGACTGTTGACCCAGGGTTTAGAGTATTCCCTCAGCAGTAGGTGACTGTTGACCCAGGGTTTAGACTATTCCCTCAGCAGTAGAGGTGACTGTTGACCCAGGGTTTAGAGTATTCCCTCAGCAGTAGGTGACTGTTGACCCAGGGTTTAGAGTATTCCCTCAGCAGTAAAGGTGACTGTTGACCCAGGGTTTAGAGTATTCCCTCAGCAGTAGGTGACTGTTGACCCAGGGTTTAGAGTATTCCCTCAGCAGTAGGTGACTGTTGACCCAGGGTTTAGAGTATTCCCTCAGCAGTAGGTGACTGTTGACCCAGGGTTTAGAGTATTCCCTCAGCAGTAGGTGACTGTTGACCCAGGGTTTAGAGTATTCCCTCAGCAGTAAAAGGTGACTGTTGACCCAGGGTTTAGAGTATTCCCTCAGCAGTAGGTGACTGTTGACCCAGGGTTTAGAGTATTCCCTCAGCAGTAGGTGACTGTTGACCCAGGGTTTAGAGTATTCCCTCAGCAGTAGAAGGTGACTGTTGACCCAGGGTTTAGAGTATTCCCTCAGCAGTAGGTGACTGTTGACCCAGGGTTTAGAGTATTCCCTCAGCAGTAGAAGGTGACTGTTGACCCAGGGTTTAGAGTATTCCCTCAGCAGTAGGTGACTGTTGACCCAGGGTTTAGAGTATTCCCTCAGCAGTAGGTGACTGTTGACCCAGGGTTTAGAGTATTCCCTCAGCAGTAAAGGTGACTGTTGACCCAGGGTTTAGAGTATTCCCTCAGCAGTAGGTGACTGTTGACCCAGGGTTTAGAGTATTCCCTCAGCAGTAGGTGACTGTTGACCCAGGGTTTAGAGTATTCCCTCAGCAGTAGGTGACTGTTGACCCAGGGTTTAGAGTATTCCCTCAGCAGTAGGTGACTGTTGACCCAGGGTTTAGAGTATTCCCTCAGCAGTAAAAGGTGACTGTTGACCCAGGGTTTAGAGTATTCCCTCAGCAGTAGGTGACTGTTGACCCAGGGTTTAGAGTATTCCCTCAGCAGTAGGTGACTGTTGACCCAGGGTTTAGAGTATTCCCTCAGCAGTAGGTGACTGTTGACCCAGGGTTTAGTGTGTTCCCTCAGCAGTAGGTGACTGTTGACCCAGGGTTTAGAGTATTCCCTCAGCAGTAGAAGGTGACTGTTGACCCAGGGTTTTGAGTGTTCCCTCAGCAGTAAAGGTGACTGTTGACCCAGGGTTTAGAGTATTCCCTCAGCAGTAGAAGGTGACTGTTGACCCAGGGTTTAGAGTATTCCCTCAGCAGTAGAAGGTGACTGTTGACCCAGGGTTTAGAGTATTCCCTCAGCAGTAGGTGACTGTTGACCCAGGGTTTAGAGTATTCCCTCAGCAGTAGGTGACTGTTGACCCAGGGTTTAGAGTATTCCCTCAGCAATAGAAGGTGACTGTTGACCCAGGGTTTAGAGTGTTCCCTCAGCAGTAGGTGACTGTTGACCCAGGGTTTAGAGTATTCCCTCAGCAATAGAAGGTGACTGTTGACCCAGGGTTTAGAGTGTTCCCTCAGCAGTAGAAGGTGACTGTTGACCCAGGGTTTAGAGTATTTCCTCAGCAGTAGGTGACTGTTGACCCAGGGTTTAGAGTATTCCCTCAGCAGTAGAAGGTGACTGTTGACCCAGGGTTTAGAGTATTCCCTCAGCAGTAGAAGGTGACTGTTGACCCAGGGTTTAGAGTGTTCCCTCAGCAGTAGGTGACTGTTGACCCAGGGTTTAGAGTATTCCCTCAGCAGTAGAAGGTGACTGTTGACCCAGGGTTTAGAGTATTCCCTCAGCAGTAGAGGTGACTGTTGACCCAGGGTTTAGAGTATTCCCTCAGCAGTAGAAGGTGACTGTTGACCCAGGGTTTAGAGTATTCCCTCAGCAGTAGGTGACTGTTGACCCAGGGTTTAGAGTATTCCCTCAGCAGCAGTAGGTGACTGTTGACCCAGGGTTTAGAGTATTCCCTCAGCAGTAGGTGACTGTTGACCCAGGGTTTAGAGTATTCCCTCAGCAGTAGAAGGTGACTGTTGACCCAGGGTTTAGAGTATTCCCTCAGCAGTAGAAGGTGACTGTTGACCCAGGGTTTAGAGTATTCCCTCAGCAGCAGTAGGTGACTGTTGACCCAGGGTTTAGAGTATTCCCTCAGCAGTAGGTGACTGTTGACCCAGGGTTTAGAGTATTCCCTCAGCAGTAGGTGACTGTTGACCCAGGGTTTAGAGTATTCCCTCAGCAGTAGGTGACTGTTGACCCAGGGTTTAGAGTATTCCCTCAGCAGTAGGTGACTGTTGACCCAGGGTTTAGAGTATTCCCTCAGCAGTAGAAGGTGACTGTTGACCCAGGGTTTAGAGTATTCCCTCAGCAGTAGGTGACTGTTGACCCAGGGTTTAGAGTATTCCCTCAGCAGTAAAGGTGACTGTTGACCCAGGGTTTAGTGTATTCCCTCAGCAGTAGAAGGTGACTGTTGACCCAGGGTTTAGAGTATTCCCTCAGCAGTAGAAGGTGACTGTTGACCCAGGGTTTAGAGTATTCAAACAGCAGTAGAAGGTGACTGTTGACCCAGGGTTTAGAGTATTCCCTCAGCAGTAGAAGGTGACTGTTGACCCAGGGTTTAGAGTATTCCCTCAGCAGTAGAAGGTGACTGTTGACCCAGGGTTTAGAGTGTTCCCTCAGCAGTAGGTGACTGTTGACCCAGGGTTTAGAGTATTCCCTCAGCAGTAGAAGGTGACTGTTGACCCAGGGTTTAGAGTATTCCCTCAGCAGTAGAAGGTGACTGTTGACCCAGGGTTTAGAGTGTTCCCTCAGCAGTAGGTGACTGTTGACCCAGGGTTTAGAGTATTCCCTCAGCAGTAGGTGACTGTTGACCCAGGGTTTAGAGTATTCCCTCAGCAGTAGGTGACTGTTGACCCAGGGTTTAGAGTATTCCCTCAGCAGTAGAGGTGACTGTTGACCCAGGGTTTAGAGTATTCCCTCAGCAGTAGGTGACTGTTGACCCAGGGTTTAGACTATTCCCTCAGCAGTAGGTGACTGTTGACCCAGGGTTTAGAGTATTCCCTCAGCAGTAGGTGACTGTTGACCCAGGGTTTAGAGTATTCCCTCAGCAGTAGGTGACTGTTGACCCAGGGTTTAGAGTATTCCCTCAGCAGTAGAGGTGACTGTTGACCCAGGGTTTAGAGTATTCCCTCAGCAGTAGGTGACTGTTGACCCAGGGTTTAGAGTATTCCCTCAGCAGTAAAGGTGACTGTTGACCCAGGGTTTAGAGTATTCCCTCAGCAGTAGGTGACTGTTGACCCAGGGTTTAGAGTATTCCCTCAGCAGTAGGTGACTGTTGACCCAGGGTTTAGAGTATTCCCTCAGCAGTAGGTGACTGTTGACCCAGGGTTTAGAGTATTCCCTCAGCAGTAGGTGACTGTTGACCCAGGGTTTAGAGTATTCCCTCAGCAGTAAAAGGTGACTGTTGACCCAGGGTTTAGAGTATTCCCTCAGCAGTAGGTGACTGTTGACCCAGGGTTTAGAGTATTCCCTCAGCAGTAGGTGACTGTTGACCCAGGGTTTAGAGTATTCCCTCAGCAGTAGGTGACTGTTGACCCAGGGTTTAGAGTATTCCCTCAGCAGTAGGTGACTGTTGACCCAGGGTTTAGACTATTCCCTCAGCAGTAGAGGTGACTGTTGACCCAGGGTTTAGAGTATTCCCTCAGCAGTAGGTGACTGTTGACCCAGGGTTTAGAGTATTCCCTCAGCAGTAAAGGTGACTGTTGACCCAGGGTTTAGAGTATTCCCTCAGCAGTAGGTGACTGTTGACCCAGGGTTTAGAGTATTCCCTCAGCAGTAGGTGACTGTTGACCCAGGGTTTAGAGTATTCCCTCAGCAGTAGGTGACTGTTGACCCAGGGTTTAGAGTATTCCCTCAGCAGTAGGTGACTGTTGACCCAGGGTTTAGAGTATTCCCTCAGCAGTAAAAGGTGACTGTTGACCCAGGGTTTAGAGTATTCCCTCAGCAGTAGGTGACTGTTGACCCAGGGTTTAGAGTATTCCCTCAGCAGTAGGTGACTGTTGACCCAGGGTTTAGAGTATTCCCTCAGCAGTAGAAGGTGACTGTTGACCCAGGGTTTAGAGTATTCCCTCAGCAGTAGGTGACTGTTGACCCAGGGTTTAGAGTATTCCCTCAGCAGTAGAAGGTGACTGTTGACCCAGGGTTTAGAGTATTCCCTCAGCAGTAGGTGACTGTTGACCCAGGGTTTAGAGTATTCCCTCAGCAGTAGGTGACTGTTGACCCAGGGTTTAGAGTATTCCCTCAGCAGTAAAGGTGACTGTTGACCCAGGGTTTAGAGTATTCCCTCAGCAGTAGGTGACTGTTGACCCAGGGTTTAGAGTATTCCCTCAGCAGTAGGTGACTGTTGACCCAGGGTTTAGAGTATTCCCTCAGCAGTAGGTGACTGTTGACCCAGGGTTTAGAGTATTCCCTCAGCAGTAGGTGACTGTTGACCCAGGGTTTAGAGTATTCCCTCAGCAGTAAAAGGTGACTGTTGACCCAGGGTTTAGAGTATTCCCTCAGCAGTAGGTGACTGTTGACCCAGGGTTTAGAGTATTCCCTCAGCAGTAGGTGACTGTTGACCCAGGGTTTAGAGTATTCCCTCAGCAGTAGGTGACTGTTGACCCAGGGTTTAGTGTGTTCCCTCAGCAGTAGGTGACTGTTGACCCAGGGTTTAGAGTATTCCCTCAGCAGTAGAAGGTGACTGTTGACCCAGGGTTTTGAGTGTTCCCTCAGCAGTAAAGGTGACTGTTGACCCAGGGTTTAGAGTATTCCCTCAGCAGTAGAAGGTGACTGTTGACCCAGGGTTTAGAGTATTCCCTCAGCAGTAGAAGGTGACTGTTGACCCAGGGTTTAGAGTATTCCCTCAGCAGTAGGTGACTGTTGACCCAGGGTTTAGAGTATTCCCTCAGCAGTAGGTGACTGTTGACCCAGGGTTTAGAGTATTCCCTCAGCAATAGAAGGTGACTGTTGACCCAGGGTTTAGAGTGTTCCCTCAGCAGTAGGTGACTGTTGACCCAGGGTTTAGAGTATTCCCTCAGCAATAGAAGGTGACTGTTGACCCAGGGTTTAGAGTGTTCCCTCAGCAGTAGAAGGTGACTGTTGACCCAGGGTTTAGAGTATTTCCTCAGCAGTAGGTGACTGTTGACCCAGGGTTTAGAGTATTCCCTCAGCAGTAGAAGGTGACTGTTGACCCAGGGTTTAGAGTATTCCCTCAGCAGTAGAAGGTGACTGTTGACCCAGGGTTTAGAGTGTTCCCTCAGCAGTAGGTGACTGTTGACCCAGGGTTTAGAGTATTCCCTCAGCAGTAGAAGGTGACTGTTGACCCAGGGTTTAGAGTATTCCCTCAGCAGTAGAGGTGACTGTTGACCCAGGGTTTAGAGTATTCCCTCAGCAGTAGAAGGTGACTGTTGACCCAGGGTTTAGAGTATTCCCTCAGCAGTAGGTGACTGTTGACCCAGGGTTTAGAGTATTCCCTCAGCAGCAGTAGGTGACTGTTGACCCAGGGTTTAGAGTATTCCCTCAGCAGTAGGTGACTGTTGACCCAGGGTTTAGAGTATTCCCTCAGCAGTAGAAGGTGACTGTTGACCCAGGGTTTAGAGTATTCCCTCAGCAGTAGAAGGTGACTGTTGACCCAGGGTTTAGAGTATTCCCTCAGCAGCAGTAGGTGACTGTTGACCCAGGGTTTAGAGTATTCCCTCAGCAGTAGGTGACTGTTGACCCAGGGTTTAGAGTATTCCCTCAGCAGTAGGTGACTGTTGACCCAGGGTTTAGAGTATTCCCTCAGCAGTAGGTGACTGTTGACCCAGGGTTTAGAGTATTCCCTCAGCAGTAGGTGACTGTTGACCCAGGGTTTAGAGTATTCCCTCAGCAGTAGAAGGTGACTGTTGACCCAGGGTTTAGAGTATTCCCTCAGCAGTAGGTGACTGTTGACCCAGGGTTTAGAGTATTCCCTCAGCAGTAAAGGTGACTGTTGACCCAGGGTTTAGTGTATTCCCTCAGCAGTAGAAGGTGACTGTTGACCCAGGGTTTAGAGTATTCCCTCAGCAGTAGAAGGTGACTGTTGACCCAGGGTTTAGAGTATTCAAACAGCAGTAGAAGGTGACTGTTGACCCAGGGTTTAGAGTATTCCCTCAGCAGTAGAAGGTGACTGTTGACCCAGGGTTTAGAGTATTCCCTCAGCAGTAGAAGGTGACTGTTGACCCAGGGTTTAGAGTGTTCCCTCAGCAGTAGGTGACTGTTGACCCAGGGTTTAGAGTATTCCCTCAGCAGTAGAAGGTGACTGTTGACCCAGGGTTTAGAGTATTCCCTCAGCAGTAGAAGGTGACTGTTGACCCAGGGTTTAGAGTGTTCCCTCAGCAGTAGGTGACTGTTGACCCAGGGTTTAGAGTATTCCCTCAGCAGTAGGTGACTGTTGACCCAGGGTTTAGAGTATTCCCTCAGCAGTAGGTGACTGTTGACCCAGGGTTTAGAGTATTCCCTCAGCAGTAGAGGTGACTGTTGACCCAGGGTTTAGAGTATTCCCTCAGCAGTAGGTGACTGTTGACCCAGGGTTTAGACTATTCCCTCAGCAGTAGGTGACTGTTGACCCAGGGTTTAGAGTATTCCCTCAGCAGTAGGTGACTGTTGACCCAGGGTTTAGAGTATTCCCTCAGCAGTAGGTGACTGTTGACCCAGGGTTTAGAGTATTCCCTCAGCAGTAGAGGTGACTGTTGACCCAGGGTTTAGAGTATTCCCTCAGCAGTAGGTGACTGTTGACCCAGGGTTTAGAGTATTCCCTCAGCAGTAAAGGTGACTGTTGACCCAGGGTTTAGAGTATTCCCTCAGCAGTAGGTGACTGTTGACCCAGGGTTTAGAGTATTCCCTCAGCAGTAGGTGACTGTTGACCCAGGGTTTAGAGTATTCCCTCAGCAGTAGGTGACTGTTGACCCAGGGTTTAGAGTATTCCCTCAGCAGTAGGTGACTGTTGACCCAGGGTTTAGAGTATTCCCTCAGCAGTAAAAGGTGACTGTTGACCCAGGGTTTAGAGTATTCCCTCAGCAGTAGGTGACTGTTGACCCAGGGTTTAGAGTATTCCCTCAGCAGTAGGTGACTGTTGACCCAGGGTTTAGAGTATTCCCTCAGCAGTAGGTGACTGTTGACCCAGGGTTTAGAGTATTCCCTCAGCAGTAGGTGACTGTTGACCCAGGGTTTAGACTATTCCCTCAGCAGTAGAGGTGACTGTTGACCCAGGGTTTAGAGTATTCCCTCAGCAGTAGGTGACTGTTGACCCAGGGTTTAGAGTATTCCCTCAGCAGTAAAGGTGACTGTTGACCCAGGGTTTAGAGTATTCCCTCAGCAGTAGGTGACTGTTGACCCAGGGTTTAGAGTATTCCCTCAGCAGTAGGTGACTGTTGACCCAGGGTTTAGAGTATTCCCTCAGCAGTAGGTGACTGTTGACCCAGGGTTTAGAGTATTCCCTCAGCAGTAGGTGACTGTTGACCCAGGGTTTAGAGTATTCCCTCAGCAGTAAAAGGTGACTGTTGACCCAGGGTTTAGAGTATTCCCTCAGCAGTAGGTGACTGTTGACCCAGGGTTTAGAGTATTCCCTCAGCAGTAGGTGACTGTTGACCCAGGGTTTAGAGTATTCCCTCAGCAGTAGAAGGTGACTGTTGACCCAGGGTTTAGAGTATTCCCTCAGCAGTAGGTGACTGTTGACCCAGGGTTTAGAGTATTCCCTCAGCAGTAGAAGGTGACTGTTGACCCAGGGTTTAGAGTATTCCCTCAGCAGTAGGTGACTGTTGACCCAGGGTTTAGAGTATTCCCTCAGCAGTAGGTGACTGTTGACCCAGGGTTTAGAGTATTCCCTCAGCAGTAAAGGTGACTGTTGACCCAGGGTTTAGAGTATTCCCTCAGCAGTAGGTGACTGTTGACCCAGGGTTTAGAGTATTCCCTCAGCAGTAGGTGACTGTTGACCCAGGGTTTAGAGTATTCCCTCAGCAGTAGGTGACTGTTGACCCAGGGTTTAGAGTATTCCCTCAGCAGTAGGTGACTGTTGACCCAGGGTTTAGAGTATTCCCTCAGCAGTAAAAGGTGACTGTTGACCCAGGGTTTAGAGTATTCCCTCAGCAGTAGGTGACTGTTGACCCAGGGTTTAGAGTATTCCCTCAGCAGTAGGTGACTGTTGACCCAGGGTTTAGAGTATTCCCTCAGCAGTAGGTGACTGTTGACCCAGGGTTTAGTGTGTTCCCTCAGCAGTAGGTGACTGTTGACCCAGGGTTTAGAGTATTCCCTCAGCAGTAGAAGGTGACTGTTGACCCAGGGTTTTGAGTGTTCCCTCAGCAGTAAAGGTGACTGTTGACCCAGGGTTTAGAGTATTCCCTCAGCAGTAGAAGGTGACTGTTGACCCAGGGTTTAGAGTATTCCCTCAGCAGTAGGTGACTGTTGACCCAGGGTTTAGAGTATTCCCTCAGCAGTAGGTGACTGTTGACCCAGGGTTTAGAGTATTCCCTCAGCAGTAAAGGTGACAGCACAGAGTGTGTGTGGGCATGGTGTTAGAAGATGCCTGTTAAAGAGTCCTGTCTCACCAGTAGAAGTGGATGGCACAGACAGGCAGACAGCAGCCAAACATGTCCACCACCTTCATAGGCAGGTCCAGACCACTAGACGACTTATGGAGACAAACACCCAGATCTGCTGAGCCTGGGACAGGGAGAACATTCAGAACATCAGTACAGACACACAGCCTGGGACAGGAAGAACATTCAGAACATCAGTACACACACACAGCCTGGGACAGGAAGAACATACAGAACATCAGTACAGACACACAGCCTGGGACAGGAAGAACATTCAGAACATCAGTACAGACACACAGCCTGGGACAGGAAGAACATACAGAGCATCAGTACAGACACACAGCCTGGGACAGGAAGAACATTCAGAACATCAGTACACACACACAGCCTGGGACAGGAAGAACATACAGAGCATCAGTACAGACACACAGCCTGGGACAGGAAGAACATTCAGAACATCAGTACAGACACACAGCCTGGGACAGGAAGAACATTCAGAACATCAGTACACACACACAGCCTGGGACAGGAAGAACATACAGAACATCAGTACAGAACGACAGATCTGCTGAGCCTGGGACAGGGAGAACATACAGAGCATCAGTACAGAACAACAGACAGACAGACAGACAGACAGACAGACAGACAGACAGACAGACAGACAGACAGACAGACAGACAGACAGACAGACAGACAGACAGACAGACAGACAGACAGACAGACAGACAGACAGACAGACAGAGATCTGCTGAGCCTGGGACAGGGAGACCACACTAACCTAGCAGAACAGGGTAGTCCTCTGCCTCCAGCCATGGAGTACAGATCTTCACATGCTCAAAGCTCAGGGTGTCTATCAGCTTCCTGTAGTGGTCCTTCTGAGGACCCTTACCTGGTCTCACACACACAGGGAATTGAAACAATACGTATCTAGGGTTAACAGTATAGGACCGACAAGAACTGTAAAGGTTTTTCTCACTTGGTTTAATCTAGCAACAACAGGTTACTTGATAATGGCATTTTTTTTGTGAGGCTTCTCAATCAAATCACATTTATTCATAAGGCCCCTTTTTACATCAGCATTTGACGCAAACGCTGCGTTTACACAGGCAGCCCAACTCTGATATCTTGCCCAATTATTGGCAAAAGACTTGATCTTTTACTGTAATCCGGCCTAGACCACACAGACCTGCAGCAGTATACTGTCAACACTATAGTTACCTGTGACCACACAGACCTGCAGCAGTATACTGTCAACACTATAGTTACCTGTGACCACACAGACCTGCAGCAGTATACTGTCAACACTATAGTTACCTGTGACCACACAGACCTGCAGCAGTATACTGTCAACACTATAGTTACCTGTGACCACACAGACCTGCAGCAGTATACTGTCAACACTATAGTTACCTGTGACCACACAGACCTGCAGCAGTATACTGTCAACACTATAGTTACCTGTGACCACACAGACCTGCAGCAGTATACTGTCAACACTATAGTTACCTGTGACCACACAGACCTGCAGCAGTATACTGTCAACACTATAGTTACCTGTGACCACACAGACCTGCAGCAGTATACTGTCAACACTATAGTTACCTGTGACCACACAGACCTGCAGCAGTATACTGTCAACACTATAGTTACCTGTGACCACACAGACCTGCAGCAGTATACTGTCAACACTATAGTTACCTGTGACCACACAGACCTGCAGCAGTATACTGTCAACACTATAGTTACCTGTGACCACACAGACCTGCAGCAGTATACTGTCAACACTATAGTTACCTGTGACCACACAGACCTGCAGCAGTATACTGTCAACACTATAGTTACCTGTGACCACACAGACCTGCAGCAGTATACTGTCAACACTATAGTTACCTGTGACCACACAGACCTGCAGCAGTATACTGTCAACACTATAGTTACCTGTGACCACACAGACCTGCAGCAGTATACTGTCAACACTATAGTTACCTGTGACCACACAGACCTGCAGCAGTATACTGTCAACACTATAGTTACCTGTGACCACACAGACCTGCAGCAGTATACTGTCAACACTATAGTTACCTGTGACCACACAGACCTGCAGCAGTATACTGTCAACACTATAGTTACCTGTGACCACACAGACCTGCAGCAGTATACTGTCAACACTATAGTTACCTGTGACCACACAGACCTGCAGCAGTATACTGTCAACACTATAGTTACCTGTGACCACACAGACTGGCAGCAGTATACTGTCAACACTATAGTTACCTGTGACCACACAGACCTGCAGCAGTATACTGTCAACACTATAGTTACCTGTGACCACACAGACCTGCAGCAGTATACTGTCAACACTATAGTTACCTGTGACCACACAGACTGGCAGCAGTATACTGTCAACACTATAGTTACCTGTGACCACACAGACTGGCAGCAGTATACTGTCAACACTATAATTACCTGTGATGACACAGACCAGCGAGGGAAGAGAGGCTCCTGCTTTCACAAACCCCTCGTAGTCTGGTAGAGAAAACACACAAGGTTAATTCAAGGGCTTGTATCCCAAACATCACCCTACTCACTATGTAGTGCACTACCTTTTGACCAGAGCCCCATGGGCCCTAAGAGGCTTCTCTTTTAGAATCACTGATTAGACATGATGGATTGTAATTAAGAATGATTAGACAGGTGAATTATAGTCACTGATTAGACATGATGGATTCTAATTAAGAATGATTAGACAGGTGAATTATAGTCACTGATTAGACATGATGGATTCTAATTAAGAATATTTAGACAGGTGAATTATAGTCACTGATTAGACATGATGGATTCTAATTAAGAATGATTAGACAGGTGAATTATAGTCACTGATTAGACATGATGGATTCTAATTAAGAATGATTAGACAGGTGAATTATAGTCACTGATTAGACATGATGGATTCTAATTAAGAATGATTAGACAGGTGAATTATAGTCACTGATTAGACATGATGGATTCTAATTAAGAATGATTAGACAGGTGAATTATAGTCACTGATTAGACATGATGGATTCTAATTAAGAATGATTAGACAGGTGAATTATAGTCACTGATTAGACATGATGGATTCTAATTAAGACTGATTAGACAGGTGAATTATAGTCACTGATTAGACATGATGGATTCTAATTAAGAATGATTAGACAGGTGAATTATAGTCACTGATTAGACATGATGGATTCTAATTAAGACTGATTAGACAGGTGAATTATAGTCACTGATTAGACATGATGGATTCTAATTAAGACTGATTAGAAAGGTGAATTATAGTCACTGATTAGACATGATGGATTCTAATTAAGAATGATTAGAGAGGTGAATTATAGTCACTGATTAGACATGATGGATTCTAATTAAGAATGATTAGACAGGTGAATTATAGTCACTGATTAGACATGATTTATTCTAATTAAGAATGATTAGAGAGGTGAATTATAGTCACTGATTAGACATGATTTATTCTAATTAAGAATGATTAGAGAGGTGATTTATAGTCACTGATTAGACATGATGCATTCTAATTAAGAATGATTAGACAGGTGAATTATAGTCACTGATTAGACATGATGGATTCTAATTAAGAATGATTAGACAGGTGAATTATAGTCACTGATTAGACATGATTTATTCTAATTAAGAATGATTAGACAGGTGAATTATAGTCACTGATTAGACATGATTTATTCTAATTAAGAATGATTAGACAGGTGAATTAGTCACTGATTAGACATGATTTATTCTAATTAAGAATGATTAGACAGGTGAATTATAGTCACTGATTAGACATGATTGATTCTAATTAAGAATGATTAGACAGGTGAATTATAGTCACTGATTAGACATGATGGATTCTAATTAAGAATGATTAGACAGGTGAATTATAGTCACTGATTAGACATGATGGATTCTAATTAAGAATGATTAGACAGGTGAATTATAGTCACTGATTAGACATGATTTATTCTAATTAAGAATGATTAGACAGGTGAATTATAGTCACTGATTAGACATGATGGATTCTAATTAAGAATGATTAGACAGGTGAATTATAGTCACTGATTAGACATGATGGATTCTAATTAAGAATGATTAGACAGGTGAATTATAGTCACTGATTAGACATGATGGATTCTAATTAAGAATGATTAGACAGGTGAATTATAGTCACTGATTAGACATGATGGATTCTAATTAAGACTGATTAGACAGGTGAATTATAGTCACTGATTAGACATGATGGATTCTAATTAAGACTGATTAGACAGGTGAATTATAGTCACTGATTAGACATGATGGATTCTAATTAAGAATGATTAGACAGGTGAATTATAGTCACTGATTAGACATGATGGATTCTAATTAAGAATGATTAGAGAGGTGAATTATAGTCACTGATTAGACATGATGGATTCTAATTAAGAATGATTAGACAGGTGAATTATAGTCACTGATTAGACATGATGGATTCTAATTAAGAATGATTAGACAGGTGAATTATAGTCACTGATTAGACATGATGGATTCTAATTAAGAATGATTAGACAGGTGAATTATAGTCACTGATTAGACATGATGGATTCTAATTAAGAATGATTAGAGAGGTGAATTATAGTCACTGATTAGACATGATGGATTCTAATTAACAATGATTAGACAGGTGAATTATAGTCACTGATTAGACATGATTGATTCTAATTAAGAATGATTAGAGAGGTGAATTCCAGTGCTCCACCACATGGCTTTCATCTGTCAAGTCTTTTCTACTCAGAGATCGCTTCAAAGAAGGAAGCAAGGAAAGATGGATGGGAGGAAGGAAGGAAGGTAGGAAGGATGGATGGGAGGAAAGATGGGTGGGAGGAAGGATGGATGGGAGGAAAGATGGGTGGGAGGAAGGATGGATGGGAGGAAGGAAAGATGGATGGGAGGAAGGAAAGATGGATGGGAGGAAGGAAGGGAGGAAGGATAGATGGAGGGAGGAAGGAAGGATACTCTTTAAAATGGGGCCCAACTGCAGATGATAATGATTACCTTCCAGAGCCTTCAGCAGAATGGAGAAGTCCTCATCCTCTGTTGAACACAGACAGGGGAAACAGTGAGAGACCCTAACAAGTATTTACACCTGACAGCTGTGTGTACTTACATTGTACACATGTCGACTAAACACAGAGACAGGATTGTATTTTATGTACAACACAGAAAACCTCTAGTCTGATCCCCATCCTGACCTGACTCCAAACAGAATGTAATCCCCATCATGACCTGACTCCAAACAGAATGTAATCCCCATCATGACCTGACTCCAAACAGAATGTAATCCCCATCATGACCTGACTCCAAACAGAATGTAATCCCCATCATGACCTGACTCCAAACAGAATGTAATCCCCATCATGACCTGACTCCAAACAGAATGTAATCCCCATCATGACCTGACTCCAAACAGAATGTAATCCCCATCATGACCTGACTCCAAACAGAATGTAATCTGGCTCTAGTCTGATCCTCATCCTGACCTGACTCCAAACAGAATGTAATCTGGCTCTAGTCTGATCCCCATCATGACCTGACTCCAAACAGAATGTAATCTGGCTCTAGTCTGATCCTCATCCTGACCTGACTCCAAACAGAATGTAATCTGGCTCTAGTCTGATCCTCATCCTGACCTGACTCCAAACAGAATGTAATCTGGCTCTAGTCTGATCCTCATCCTGACCTGACTCCAAACAGAATGTAATCTGGCTCTAGTCTGATCCTCATCCTGACCTGACTCCAAACAGAATGTAATCTGGCTCTAGTCTGATCCTCATCCTGACCTGACTCCAAACAGAATGTAATCTGGCTCTAGTCTGATCCTCATCCTGACCTGACTCCAAACAGAATGTAATCTGGCTCTAGTCTGATCCCCATCATGACCTGACTCCAAACAGAATGTAATCTGGCTCTAGTCTGATCCTCATCCTGACCTGACTCCAAACAGAATGTAATCTGGCTCTAGTCTGATCCTCATCCTGACCTGACTCCAAACAGAATGTAAACTCACGCGATCAGGATGTTTGGATGAGGCTAAAACTGCTCTCGAGGTAAGAAAAACAATTAAGATTGGGGTAAAAATCCAGAAAAACTTTCCATCTAAACAGAATAAAATGCAGAGTCTCCTGGTGCTTACGAAATGGCACCCTATTCCCTATGTATTGTACAACTTTTGACCAGAGCCCTATGGAGAATAGGGTGCCATTTGGGACATCAAACTGTGCCTGTGGGATACTGACCAGACCAGCTGGTGCTGCTGATCAGTAGGGCAGGTCGACCTGAGGTCAAGGTCACAGAAAGGTCACTGGGGTCACGACCTGTAAACGCTGTTCTCTCTGTCTCACCACCAGGGCGCTCACCACTGTAACAGACACAGTGGTTATAACATGTGTTATAACATGTCTATGATAGTGTAATATATATTTTTTATGATAGTTCTTTATCTTTCCAATGTAAACAGAAATACAGTGGTTATAACATCTGCTATGACATGTCTAAGATAATGTAATATATTTTATGATAGTTCTTCATCTCTCCAATATAAACAGAAACTCAGTGATTATAACATGTGTTATGTCATGTCTGTTAAATGTATTTGATAGAGTAATGACATTATAACTGTTCCTTATACTGTCAAAAGGCAAAGAAAGCAGCCCAAGACTGGCAAAGTTAATACCTGTAGTACAGGCCGTGTTCCTCCAGGAACTAAGAGGATAACTGTAGTACAGGCCCTGTGTTCCTCCAGGAACTAAGAGGATAACTGTAGTACAGGCCCTGTGTTCCTCCAGGAACTAAGAGGATAACTGTAGTACAGGCCCTGTGTTCCTCCAGGAACTAAGAGGATAACTGTAGTACAGGCCCTGTGTTCCTCCAGGAACAGTTATAATGTCATTACTCTATCAAATAAATTTAACAGACATGACATATCCCTCAGTTCCAGGTCTGGTGAGTCTAGTAGTCTGTTCTTGAGACTGGTCAAGACTGTCCCTCACTAAAGTTATCCTCTTAGTTCCTGGAGGAACGCAGGGCCTGTACTAAAGTTATCCTCTCTTCTCCTGTACTACAACAGACTATACTAGACTCACCAGACCTGGAACTGAGGGATAGTCTTGTCCAGCCTCAACAACAGACTATACTAGACTCACCAGACCTGGAACTGAGGGATAGTCTTGTCCAGCCTCAACAACAGACTATACTAGACTCACCAGACCTGGAACTGAGGGATAGTCTTGTCCAGCCTCAACAACAGACTATACTAGACTCACCAGACCTGGAACTGAGGGATAGTCTTGTCCAGCCTCAACAACAGACTATACTAGACTCACCAGACCTGGAACTGAGGGATAGTCTTTGCCAGCCTCAACAACAGACTACACTAGACTCACCAGACCTGGAACTGAGGGATAGTCTTTGCCAGCCTCATGAACAGCTGGTGCTTTAGGTCTACTGAAGTCTCCTTGAAGATAGCAGGTGGCTTGTCATACAATGTGGTCGCCCTATAGGAGGAGAATAAGGCAGGTGGCTTGTCATACAATGTGGTCACCCTATAGGAGGAGAATAAGGCAGGTGGCTTGTCATACAATGTGGTCGCCCTATAGGAGGAGAATAAGGCAGGTGGCTTGTCATACAATGTGGTCGCCCTATAGGAGGAGAATAAGGCAGGTGGCTTGTCATACAATGTGGTCACCCTATAGGAGGAGAATAAGGCAGGTGGCTTGTCATACAATGTGGTCACCCTATAGGTGGAGAATAAGACAGGTGGCTTGTCATACAATGTGGTCGCCCTATAGGAGGAGAATAAGGCAGGTGGCTTGTCATACAATGTGGTCGCCCTATAGGAGGACAATAAGGCAGGTGGCTTGTCATACAATGTGGTCGCCCTATAGGAGGAGAATAAGGCAGGTGGCTTGTCATACAATGTGGTCGCCCTATAGGAGGAGAATAAGGCAGGTGGCTTGTCATACAATGTGGTCGCCCTATAGGAGGAGAATAAGGCAGGTGGCTTGTCATACAATGTGGTCGCCCTGTAGGAGGAGAATAAGACAATAAGTCATGACAATAGTAGTCAACCATCTTCTCTTTCTGTTACCTGTAAAACCAATCACCTGGGAAAGACCACTACTACTTACAGACAAGATAGCTGTAGACAGACAATAGTTTGATCTTGCAAAGGAAACCATTGTCATGTAGGCCTACACTTTAGATATGTCTCCACATCCTGTCATGTTTGTAGACGTGTCTCCACATCCTGTCATGTCTGTAGGCGTGTCTCCACATCCTGTCATGATATGTGTCCACATCCTGTCATGACATTGGATGTGTCTCCACATCCTGTCATTACATGTGTCTCCACATCCTGTCATGTCTGTAGATATGTCTCCCCATCCTGTCAATAGATGTCTCCACATCCTGTCATGTCTGTAGATATGACTCCACATCCTGTCATGTCTGTAGATATGACTCCACATCCTGTCATGTCTGTAGATATGACTCCACATCCTGTCATGTCTGTAGATATGACTCCACATCCTGTCATGTCTGTAGATATGACTCCACATCCTGTCATGTCTGTAGATATGACTCCACATCCTGTCATGTCTGTAGATATGACTCCACATCCTGTCATGTCTGTAGATATGACTCCACATCCTGTCATGTCTGTAGATATGACTCCACATCCTGTCGTGTCTGTAGATATGACTCCACATCCTGTCATGTCTGTAGATATGACTCCACATCCTGTCATGTCTGTAGGTAGAATGGGTCTTTCAAAGTATTACAGCCGGTCCCAAGCCCCTCCCCTAACCCAGAAATGTAAAGTGGAAGCAGTATGGAGGCAGGTTTGCCACTACACTGCTTATACCTGTCCAGACATGTCATGGCCAAGGGTTTAGTCATGGCCAAGGGTTTAGTCATGGCCAAGGGGAAGAGATAGGGATAGGAGGGATAGATTCAGACTCCCCACTGCATCGGTCTGTCCCACCCTCCGTCCGTCTATCTGTCTCTGTCTGTCTGTCCCTCCCTCCGTCCGTCTATCTATCTATCTCTCCTTGTCTATCTGTCCCTCCGTCCGTCTATCTGTCCCTCCCTCCGTCCGTCTATCTGTGTCTGTCTGTACGTTTGTTGTTTGGTGTATGTCCGTCCGTCTATCTGTGTCTGTCGTTCCGTCTGTCTATTGAGGTCTGTCTGTATGTCCGTCGTCTATCTATCTACGGATGGATGGATTGATTGACAGACGGATGTTGAAAGTAAAACAATCCTTACTCGATGTTCCAGTTGTTCTGAAGGTCTTCCTTCATAGCGTTGGTGACACAAAGGTTATGGCTGGAGAATCGCCCAAACAACTGCTCATACCTGCCAGAGACAGGACAGGGGACAAGAACATGGGTCCTATTCATTAACGCACACCGTAGCAAAACAGTCTGCAACAATTTCTTGGATAAATTCAGGTAGGTCCCTCCCTGATCTGCCCGTTTGGTTCCTACTGAAGAAGACCATGTTCATGCAAAGCTGTAGATACACAGTGCATTCAGAAAGTATTCAGACCCCTTGACTTTTTCCACATTTGTTACAGAGATGGTTGTCCTTCTGGAAGGTTCTCCCATCTCCACAGAGGAACTCTGGAGCTCTGTCAGAGTGACCATCAGGTTCTTGGTCACCTCCATGACCAGGGCCCTTCTCCCCCGATTTCTCAGTTTGGCTGGGCGGACAGCTCTAGGAAGAGTCTTGGTGGTTCCAAACTTCTTCCACTAAAGAATGATGTAGGCCACTGTGTTCTTGGGGACCTACAATGCTGCAGACATGGTACCCTTCCCCAGATCTGTGCCTCGACACAATTCTGTCTCAGAGCTCTACGGACATGCTTTGACCTCATGGCTTGGTTTTTGCTCTGACATGCACTGTCAACTTTTGGACCTTATACAGACAGGTGAGTGCCTTTCCAAATCATGTCCAATCAATTGAATTTACCACAGGTGGAGTCCAATCAAGTTGTAGAAACATCTCAAGGATGATCAATGGAAACAGGATGCACCTGAGCTCAATTTCATGTCTCATAGCAAAGGGGCTAAATACTTATGTAAATACGTTTTGTTTGTTTGTACATTTGCAACATTTTCAAAAAAAACAGTTTTTGCTTTGTCATTATGGGGTATTGTGTGTAGATTGATGCGGATTTTTGTTTATTTAATCCATTTTAGAATAAGGCTATAAATTAACAAAATGTGGAAAAAGGGAAGGGGTCTGAATACTTTCCGAACGCACTGTATATAGGGAATAGGGATCTATTTGGGACTCAGCCATGGTGATGTTACTGACCACTGTGCCAGCCTGACGATGGGGTGGTCCGGGCCGTGTGAGAGGGCCATGATGGTGTAGCCGTAGTTGTGCCAATCAATGATGAACCTGGTTCCTCTCAGACCACACACCAGCCATGTCACCACTATACTGGGCAGTCCTGGAGGATTCTGGGGGAGGAAGAGGTCAATAACACACCAGCCATGTCACCACTATACTGGGCAGTCCTGGAGGATTCTGGGGGAGGAAGAGGTCAATAACACACCAGCCATGTCACCACTATACTGGGCAGTCCTGGAGGATTCTGGGGGAGGAAGAGGTCAATAACACACCAGCCATGTCACCACTATACTGGGCAGTCCTGGAGGATTCTGGGGGAGGAAGAGGTCAATAACACACCAGCCATGTCACCACTATACTGGGCAGTCCTGGAGGATTCTGGGGGAGGAAGAGGTCAATAACACACCAGCCATGTCACCACTATACTGGGCAGTCCTGGAGGATTCTGGGGGAGGAAGAGGTCAATAACACACCAGCCATGTCACCACTATACTGGGCAGTCCTGGAGGATTCTGGGGGAGGAAGAGGTCAATAACACACCAGCCATGTCACCACTATACTGGGCAGTCCTGGAGGATTCTGGGGGAGGAAGAGGTCAATAACACACCAGCCATGTCACCACTATACTGGGCAGTCCTGGAGGATTCTGGGGGAGGAAGAGGTCAATAACACACCAGCCATGTCACCACTATACTGGGCAGTCCTGGAGGATTCTGGGGGAGGAGGCAAGTACAACTGAACAGAATAGAATGAATAGAATAAGAATATAAGTAGAATATAATTTAAATAAGTAGGATAGAACACAATAGAACAGAATAGAATGACAGGTCAGGTCCTTAATAAACACTATTAAAACCAACATTAAATTCAACCTTTACTATAGCAAAACACATTAACAGCATCCTACCAGTTGTTTTATGGGGAAATCACAGCAGTATCTGTAGATATCTCAGGACACAAACAGCATCCTACCAGTTGTTTTATGGGGAAATCACAGCAGTATCTGTAGATGTCTCAGGACACAAACAGCATCCTACCAGTTGTTTTATGGGGAAATCACAGCAGTATCTGTAGATGTCTCAGGACACAAACAGCATCCTACCAGTTGTTTTATGGGGAAATCACAGCAGTATCTGTAGATGTCTCAGGACACAAACAGCATCTTACCAGTTGTTTTATGGGGAAATCACAGCAGTATCTGTAGATGTCTCAGGACACAAACAGCATCCTACCAGTTGTTTTATGGGGAAATCACAGCAGTATCTGTAGATGTCTCAGGACACAAACAGCATCCTACCAGTTTTTTTATGGGGAAATCACAGCAGTATCTGTAGATGTCTCAGGACACAAACAGCATCCTACCAGTTGTTTTATGGGGAAATCACAGCAGTATCTGTAGATTTCTCAGGACACAAACAGCATCCTACCAGTTGTTTTATGGGGAAATCACAGCAGTATCTGTAGATGTCTCAGGACAAACAGCATCCTACCAGTTGTTTTGGGGGAAATCACAGCAGTATCTGTAGATGTCTCAGGACATATGACATGATAGGTTAGAAAACAGAATAGAACAAAGTAGAACAGAATAGAATAAATGAAAGTTCACAGGTTCTTCTGCAAGTTCTTCCAGTCAATAAGTAGAAATGTTTACATTATGTTTATTGTATTGTAGTAGAAATACCTGCATGAGAACACACACACACACACACACACACAGCAGAGTGTATTGTAAAACTATTCCTGCATGAGAATATAGAACACACACACACAGCAGAGTGTATTGTTGAACTATTCCTGCATGAGAATATAGGACACACACACACACACACAGCAGAGTGTATTGTAGAACTATACCTGCATGAGAATATGGGACTGGACGTCAGTCTTCAATAACACCAGGAGAAGCTGCAGGGACTGGAGAATCACCTTGGTAACATAGCTCACCATCCTAGGACCCACTGGAAACAGACAGATGGATTCGTCTCAGTGCTCTGGTAGTGGCTCTCAGAAGCAGACTATATTATGGCATAGATTCAAGACCTAACTACTGTTATACAACCAGTGATTAGTCATTCTCATTGTTACAGTCTATCTAACCCATAGTATACACTAGACAACATACACATGGGCACATTTATACACTATATTATACACACATATATGTATATATATATTATTCACACACACACATATATATATATTTTTTTATTTTTTATTTTTTATTTATTACCAGTCAAAAGTTTGGACACACCTATTCATTAAAGGGTTTTTCTTTATTTTTACTATTTTCTACATTGTAGAATAATAGTGAAGACATCAAAACTATGAAATAACACATATGGATATATTTTAGCATTTGGTAATATGGCAGAAATATACTGTAATATGGTATAAATATACAGTAATATGGCATAAATATATGGTAATATGGTATACATAAATATATGGTAATATGGTATACATAAATATATGGTAACATGGTATAAATATACAGTAACATGGTATACATATACAGTAATATAGTATACATATACAGTAACTATATGGTATAACTATATGGTAATATGGCATAAATATACGGTCATGGTATGTGCTGTAAACTCATTTCCAGATCAGTTCCAGTACCTTGGAGTCCTTTAACTTCTGTGATTGGGATGATTGTGATCCTCTCATCTCCAATCACATCCTGATGAGGCTTGGTACCTGACAATAACCACAACATGTAGTCACAGTAGAGAATAGTCAGAAGGGCTAGAGTTGGCAAGAGCACAAACAAATCTGGGACCCGGCCAGCAGGGAGGCCACAAATGAAAGTATAGCGCCATGTTTATTTGTACATATAACACAATCAATCTATTCATTTACCAGGGAATCCAACAAACGTTACGCTGTAACCGTGTTTGCTGAGCGAAAGGGCATGGTACTGCATGCGAGGGCTGCGTCCGATATCCCCCAGAACCAGCACACATACACGCCGCTCCGTCAACGCATCTCTTCTCCGTAACTTCAGCAATAACTGGGTCACCAACACGGCAGTAACAGTAACGGAGACCAGTGTCCATCGTACATTTAAAGTGGTCAGGTAAAACCCTGCCAGTAATGTGAAACCTATCAGTGGAATTGTCGCCAGAGTCATAGATGCACTGGCATCCGCCATGTTTGTTGTGACTGCTGACGTGTCTCAGTGTGACGTAACGGGGAGGAGGGGTTCAACTGGGATTTAAAGGTACCGTGCACCTACAGTGTAATCATTAGAGCAAACATTTGTTCAACTAAAACGACAGTCTCTAATGCACAAATACAGGTACCTCCCTCCCCATTACGTTCCGGTCGCTTCCATTTAATACACGTTTTCCCATAGAATTGTATTTTACATTTTGGGACTCGTGCCGCGTTCAAAACAACTCGGAAACTGTGAATCTCCGACTTCAGTGCGTTCAAGACAACTTGGAACTCGTAAAAAAACGAGCTCTGACTGGTAAAATTCTATAGTTAATTGCAAAGAAGAACAATGTGTACATATTGCAGATAAATACTTTAAGAGAATGGAAGAATCAAATGTTTTATTATTTAAATATTGACAAAAATATGGCTACAGATACAAACACCATAACACAATCTGAAGTCATGTTGGGTTTTACAAGCATTGGAAACAACCAGTGGATGAAACCAATGGCAATTGATTATGAGAATAAATAACAAACAATATAAATAATAATTTAAATATTGAACAAATATGTATAAGTACTGATAGGGTGGCAACATGTGGGTATGAGCAAGTGTGGTGTCATTAACATTTGTCGAGTTTTATGTTGTTTTTTTTTACTAATCTTTTTCAATTTTGACTGTTGTGCAATAAGTCCTTGCCTAGTCATGCCGAGTATTGTGTATCTATGCATGTCTAAATGTTTAATTAATTGTAGGAAAACGAAATAAAATCATTTAAAAAAAAATAAGCGTTTTGCAACTGAATCGGCATAATGAATACGCCCTTGTTTGTTAGAGTGACTGGACCGGACCACTGGACACAGATTGATACAACAATGTTACAATGTATACTCTTAGAGTAAAATGTGCTGAATAAAACCAAAAAGGTTTCTGCGGCTGTCCCCATGGGAGAACCATTTGAAGAACCCTTTTTGGTTTCATGTAGAACCCTTTTGGTTCCAGGTAGAACCCTATTGGGTTCCATGTAAACCCCTTTCCCAAGAGGGTTGCACATGGAATCCAAAATGGGGACAGTCGAAGAACCTGTTTGAATACCTTTTTTCTAAAAGTGTAGCCTACCAGTGATGATTAATTACTGTAACTACAGAGATCCTATTAAACTACAGGTACTATGTAACTATATGACTGTAACTACGGAGATTCTATTAAACTACAGGTACTATGTAATTATATGACTGTAACTACAGAGATTCTATTAAACTACAGGTACTATGTAACTATATGACTGTAACTACAGAGATTCTATTAAACTACAGGTACTATGTAATTATATGACTGTAACTACAGAGATCCTATTAAACTACAGGTACTATGTAATTATATGACTGTAACTACGGAGATTCTATTAAACTACAGGTACTATGTAATTATATGACTGTAACTACAGAGATTCTATTAAACTACAGGTACTATGTAATTATATGACTGTAACTACAGAGATTCTATTAAACTACAGGTACTATGTAATTATATGACTGTAACTACGGAGATTCTATTAAACTACAGGTACTATGTAATTATATGACTGTAACTACGGAGATTCTATTAAACTACAGGTACTATGTAATTATATGACTGTAACTACGGAGATTCTATTAAACTACAGGTACTATGTAACTATATGACTGTAACTACAGAGATTCTATTAAACTACAGGTACTATGTAACTATATGAATGTAACTACAGAGATTCTATTAAACTACAGGTACTATGTAACTATATGACTGTAACTACAGAGATTCTATTAAACTACAGGTACTATGTAATTATATGACTGTAACTCCGGAAATTCTATTAAACTACAGGTACTATGTAATTATATGACTGTAACTACGGAGATTCTATTAAACTACAGGTACTATGTAACTATATGACTGTAACTACAGAGATTCTATTAAACTACAGGTACTATGTAATTATATGACTGTAACTACAGAGATTCTATTAAACTACAGGTATTATGTAATTATATGACTGTAACTACAGATATTCTATTAAACTACAGGTACTATGTAATTATATGACTGTAACTACAGAGATTCTATTAAACTACAGGTACTATGTAATTATATGACTGTAACTATGGAGATTCTATTAAACTACAGGTACTATGTAACTATATGACTGTAACTACAGAGATTCTATTAAACTACAGGTGCTATGTAACTATATGACTGTAACTACAGAGATTCTATTAAACTACAGGTACTATGTAATTATATGACTGTAACTACATGTAGCTATAAACCACAGACATTATCTATTCATTTCCCCTATCTGGTTTATGGTGTAGGCAAGGCTATTTGACAAAATAACTGTCTTGGTTTACACTATGAATGCCTGCACCCCTCTTCTCTGTCATCAAATTGATGACATTTATATAAACATTAATTTAATTAAATACGTCTGATGAGTGTCTACCAAAAGACACTCATCCTTGATACTCTCTCTCCACCCCCTCTCTCTCGCTCTTTCTCTTACACTTTCTATACCCCTCAATAATACCTTTATATTTTCCAATTCCATCACAGACAGATTAGAATGTGCTCTGGCTACTCCAGGAAGTTACAAAGCACTGAATGAAATGCAACTAGCACACATTGTATTAGCCTAATTAAATCAAATTGAATTCCCAGCTTCTCAATCGATCGAGCCACGTGACAGCTCGTTTTCGCCAAACATGCACATCACTCTTGCAAATCACTCTTGCAAATCAGGTATATGCGCTGCGTCAACCGTTTGGGGTTTAGCCTAGGGCGGCTATTGCTAGAATTTTAGTAGCCTATATCAGAACATGGCTAGGTTTGTAGTAGTGTTTTTTGTCCTTGTTTTCTCCGCCACCAATGCGGCGCATGAGGAGGTCATTGATGTGATTCTAGCCAGCCTCGCCAAAAGCGCATCGTTCCTGGAGCAAGAGCACGGTAACATCAACCTAGACGGAGTGGTCGGGTACATCATCCTGCAGGGTGAGTAGTATACCAGCGTCATTATTATCACTGCCGGTAGTATCATTCTATATGGAGAGGGACAAAATAACAGAACGGTCTGCACACTGTAGCATACACAGTGTATCATATATCCTCCTAATTACCACCTTTAATGAGGACGTTTCGATCCACAAGGATCTTCGTCAAGTCCAACGGAATACAAGTGCGCACATAGACTACCCAAATATCTGAGTAAATATACGGTATGTCGAGGAAACATCGATTATTTTCATACATGTCTGGACATTAAATTGTAGTCTATCTATGTGGTCGTTTGGTTAGGCTATTGCTGGCTCAGCATGTCAGCATGCACCAAATGCTTCCCGTTCCCGCTATTGCGGTGTCCCGCATGACAAGGCACAGTTCTTCAGGCTGCCTGATTGGCTATGTGGCGTCAGTGTCATGTTGATATGAAAGAAAACAGTAGAACATGTGATGATTTGTCGATATGGAATACAAACGTTTATGGTTGATCAAAGTTTGTTATTGTGTTGTTGTGGGTGTGTCAACATTGTAGATAGGAGAGCCAAATATGACTTAATTCACTTAATAATTACAAATGTCTTTGAAAACATCTCTTTCCATGTCCTTGTTCTCCGGGCCCCAGCGGAGTTGAAGGAAGCAG
>NC_138293.1:99577500-99587500 GCF_965601325.2 Salmo salar
ATAAAAGTTTGATTACCTTTCGTTGTCTTCGTCAGAATGCACTCCCAGGACTGCTACTTCAATAACAAATGTTGGTTTGGTCCCAAATAATCCATCGTTATATCCGAATTGCTGCGTTTTGTTTGTGCGTTCCAGAAACTATCCGAAATGGTATATCAGGGTCGCACGCATGGCGCAATTCGTGACAAAAAAATTCTAAATATTCCATTACCGTACTTCGAAGCATGTCAACCGCTGTTTAAAATACATTTTTATGCAATTTATCTCGTAAAAAAGCGATAATATTCCGACCGGGAATCTCCTTTTCGGCAAACAGAGGAAAAATCACAAAGACGGGGGCGGCCAGGGCACGCGCCTAAGCCCACAGTCCCTTGATCGGCCACTTGAGAAAGGCGATAATGTGTTTCAGCCTGGGGCTGGGATGACGACATTCTGTTTTTTCCTGGGCTCTGAGAGCCTATGGAAGACGTAGGAAGTGTCACGTTAGAGCAGAGATCCTTTGTAATTGAATGAGATGGCAAAGAAGTTCAAGAAATGGTCAGACAGGCCACTTCCTGTAAAGGAATCTCTCAGGTTTTGACCTGCCATTTGAGTTCTGTTATACTCACAGACACCATTCAAACAGTTTTAGAAACTTTGGAGTGTTTTCTATCCAAAGCCAATAATTATATGTATATTCTAGTTACTGGGCAGGAGTAGTAACCAGATTAAATCGGGTACGTTTTTTATCCAGCCGTGAAAATACTGCCCCCTAGCCATAACAGGTTAAGACACACGGGGCTTGTAACCTAAGTCAGTAACCAAAGGGCAAGGTGGTCTATGACAAGAGATTGCTTTTAGTAAGGGGGGCATTCCGTAGATGGAAACCCTTTTTATCCCTAACAATCATTTTGTAGGAGTTCAACATTTCCAATTCACTATTCCGGTCATTTATGAACCCATCGACCAAGCGTGTGATTGATTCAAAGTTTACACTGTCGTGGACGAATCAGAATTAGTTGGGTAACATAGATAATTAAGATGTTTTATTAGTATAATATGCTTATTTGAGGTACTTGTCATTAGAAAGTGTCCATTGGACTCTGGTGTCTTTTCAGTTGCACGTCTACCTTAGCTGGGGCTCAGACACTTGGGGCCCAGAGAGAGGAGAGGTCAGACTTGTCGTCATGGGAATGTGTCTTTACCTATTTCTTAAACCATGTGAAGGGATGGCGTGATTAATGGGGAACCAATGACTTGTCTCCACAATGTCTGTGAGCAAGTCACTCCCTCCTTTTCTTTATTGTGGGGAGGACTATGGCAGTAAATGGACCCTTGTATGTCCTCTCTTAGATCTCACACTTATCCTGTGATAATATATGGCCTAGAGGCTCACTCCCCCCAGTGAGCCTGTCCAGGAGTGGGGTCAAGAGGGGGTTTGCTTGAGATGGGAGTATCTAGAGTTGACAATTGATATATGCCATTGGATGAAATAGTTCTGTTCAATATCGTACCAGGGAGGGACGGTTCTAAGGAGACCAGATACTGGGTTATACCATTAATCCTGTTGACATAGCAGTTACTGTCTGATGTGTTTTATTGATATCTGTCATACAAAACTTAACCTTTGTGAACTGTTACTAAGTATCTGTGGTTTGTCAATGTACGTTGAAGGGGGTATCGTTGCTATAAAAGATCCATGTAGCAATTCTGTAATCACCTCATTAAATGATTCATTCGAGAGAGTGCATTATTGGGGGTCAAGAACTTTTGCAAAAGTATCTTAATTAAGTATTAAAGATGTAGTTTAACTCGGACTGGTGTGTTTGTAACTCCTCATTTGGTAATGCGGAAATTAGCCACCACAACACGCGAGGCATTTTCATAGTTTTTAGTCACGCCTTTGGCTTTCAACACCACGTGATTGTCTTTAGTCCTAAAAGCATAGCTTTTGGGACCACAGGATGACCACTCTGTGATATGGTCACCATCTTCGAGTTCACTCGTTAAACCACAGAGATAGTTGCTAAGAGGGGGGTTCCAATCACCCAGTTTGCTTATATAGACCACAGAGTCTGTGTCATGATAAAGAACACGCCTTTGCAACTGTTCCATGAGCGTGTACAGTTCAAGTCGGCCATAGGCCGTGGTAAATGCTGCAAGAAACACATTTACATTACCCGGGGGTAGAACCCACTTCTTGTTACGTCGCCATTGCACCAGGGCAATGTCTTGACTTAAGAATGAAAAATGTGAAATTTCGTATTGGTTCGAAAATACAAATTGCATCAATTCTTCGCAATCTTTAATGATCGACGTTGTTAGCATATTGCTTCTCTGGGAATGTTTGCCCCAAAGTGAGTTTAAATACAATTTAGACAGATTTCTTTTGGTTTTGTTGACCTCTATTCTGTCAGGGTCAAGACATATACCTTCTCTGTCGTGATAGTCCTGAATGTATTTGTCTTTGCTCTCCTGATCTGTGACCAATGCAGGATAGCCTGAAGCCATTTGCTTGCATCTCAAAAAGGTCTTGATGTACTCTTTAAAAAGAGTGTCTGGTTTCCTGGAAAAGCTCCACACTTCAAAGATTTTGGCCACACGATGCCCCTTCTCTAGAGCCTTAGAGAATTCAATGGTGACCCATACACCTATCAGGGCTCTTTCTTGATCTGAATGATCACAAGGCTTTTCCTGGTTGTTCTTTTCACTGCAGGTGTAACAAAGGGGAAAGAAAGGTTTTCCTTGAGGTCCCTTGAAAGGCAACACTGGTAGAAACAAACCCCGGGGAGGGTAAACAGCTGCTTTTATCAGACCAAAATAGTTTTGTGGTAAGTCAAAGTCACGGTGAATAATTTCAGGATGACCCATAGGATAGCAAGAGGAACTCATTACATGAGTTTAATATAAGGAATTTGCAATAATTTATACATTTACTTTAGATACTTAAGTATTTTTAAAACCAAATACTTTAAGACTTACTCAAGTAGAATTTTACTGGGTGACTTTTACTTGAGTCATTTTCTATCTTTACTTTTACTCAAGTATGATAATTGACTAGCACACCTGATTCAACTTGTCAACTAATCGTCAAGCCCTTGACTACTTGAATCAAGTGACCTAGTTCAGGGCTACAACAACATTCTGTAAGGTCTGGGGTTCCCAGAGAAGTGGTTTGAGAAGCCCTGATGTAGGGGATAGGGCTCTTTGGGACACATCCCAGGGCTACACAGAGCATCAGTGTCTCACTTAGAAAACGTTTGTAGTTCACACAGATTTGATAGTAAATTATGCGTATGATGAAATCCATAACTACACAATGCCATTTATAAATCTTAAACTTGAAATAAAAATATGCAATTTACATATATTTTGTATGCCATTTGTTTTGCGATTTATAAATGAAATTTGCTTATTTATTTATTAATTTGTGACAAACACAGCTTTATTAATTTGTGGAGACATTGTATTTAAACAGAATTTTCTCCTATTTTTAGAAATTATAGTATGAAGAAATGAAGTATAACACTAAGAACATTTGAAAAGTGAGGCTCCTGGGCCTATGTTCATCAGACTGTTGGCTAGCTAGGGGATAGATAGGGCCCTTTCTATGTTCATCAGACTGTTGGCTAGCTAGGGGATAGATAGGGCCCTTTCTATGTTCATCAGACTGTTGGCTAGCTAGGGGATAGATAGGGCCCTTTCTATGTTCATCAGACTGTTGGCTAGCTAGGGGATAGATAGGGCCCTTTCTATGTTCATCAGACTGTTGGCTAGCTAGGGGATAGATAGGACCCTTTCTATTGGAGCAGACTGTTGGCTAGCTAGGGGATAGATAGGACCCTTTCTATGTTCATCAGACTGTTGGCTAGCTAGGGGATAGATAGGACCCTTTCTATTGGAGCAGACTGTTGGCTAGCTAGGGGATAGATAGGGCCCTTTCTATGTTCATCAGACTGTTGGCTAGCTAGGGGATAGATAGGACCCTTTCTATTGGAGCAGACTGTTGGCTAGCTAGGGGATAGATAGGGCCCTTTCTATGTTCATCAGACTGTTGGCTAGCTAGGGGATAGATAGGGCCCTTTCTATGTTCATCAGACTGTTGGCTAGCTAGGGGATAGATAGGGCCCTTTCTATGTTCATCAGACTGTTGGCTAGCTAGGGGATAGATAGGGCCCTTTCTATGTTCATCAGACTGTTGGCTAGCTAGGGGATAGATAGGGCCCTTTCTATGTTCATCAGACTGTTGGCTAGCTAGGGGATAGATAGGACCCTTTCTATGTTCATCAGACTGTTGGCTAGGTAGGGGATAGATAGGGCCCTTTCTATTGGAGCAGACTGTTGGCTAGCTAGGGGATAGATAGGGCCCTTTCTATGTTCATCAGACTGTTGGCTAGCTAGGGGATAGATAGGGCCCTTTCTATGTTCATCAGACTGTTGGCTAGCTAGGGGATAGATAGGACCCTTTCTATGTTCATCAGACTGTTGGCTAGCTAGGGGATAGATAGGGCCCTTTCTATGTTCATCAGACTGTTGGCTAGCTAGGGGATAGATAGGGCCCTTTCTATGTTCATCAGACTGTTGGCTAGGTAGGGGATAGATAGGACCCTTTCTATGTTCATCAGACTGTTGGCTAGCTAGGGGATAGATAGGGCCCTTTCTATGTTCATCAGACTGTTGGCTAGCTAGGGGATAGATAGGGCCCTTTCTATGTTCATCAGACTGTTGGCTAGCTAGGGGATAGATAGGGCCCTTTCTATGTTCATCAGACTGTTGGCTAGCTAGGGGATAGATAGGGCCCTTTCTATTGTAGCAGACTGTTGGCTAGTGTTAAAGTTGCTTCCTGTTCGTTTCTGGTATCAGAACAAAATAGTCAGCACATAGTAACTTCTGATTTAGCTGTACTTTAATTAATGCAAACACGTGTATGGTAAATATGTCGTTCGTATACGGTCTCTCTGTGACACCTCGCAGGGCAAACAGAGAAGAGGGCGTCACATTCTATTGTTCTCTCTTTTATACTCTGACAGAGATAGTTCCCGCTCAATGCTGGCCTGTCAGAGGGAGGAGGAGCGTGGTTTAAACTTGCTCCTCCTGTCGTCGGCGTGCAGGCTGGTCCCAGCCTAGTGACGCACTTCCTGTTGCCGGGTGTCGTTCTTCCTGTCTTCAACAGTTGATTTATCCGTAGTTTATATACTTAATATTGTAGCATAGCTTCCCCGGTATATTATAAAGGTTATGCATACAAATAGCCAGTTCAACCCTAACACTAGCTAGGGGATAGATAGGACCCTTTCTATGTTCATCAGACTGTTGGCTAGCTAGGGGATAGATAGGACCCTTTCTATGTTCATCAGACTGTTGGCTAGCTAGGGGATAGATAGGACCCTTTCTATGTTCATCAGACTTGGCTAGGTAGGGGATAGATAGGGCCCTTTCTATTGGAGCAGACTGTTGGCTAGCTAGGGGATAGATAGGGCCCTTTCTATGTTCATCAGACTGTTGGCTAGCTAGGGGATAGATAGGGCCCTTTCTATGTTCATCAGACTGTTGGCTAGCTAGGGGATAGATAGGGCCCTTTCTATGTTCATCAGACTGTTGGCTAGGTAGGGGATAGATAGGGCCCTTTCTATGTTCATCAGACTGTTGGCTAGCTAGGGGATAGATAGGGCCCTTTCTATGTTCATCAGACTGTTGGCTAGCTAGGGGATAGATAGGGCCCTTTCTATGTTCATCAGACTGTTGGCTAGCTAGGGGATAGATAGGACCCTTTCTATGTTCATCAGACTGTTGGCTAGCTAGGGGATAGATAGGGCCCTTTCTATGTTCATCAGACTGTTGGCTAGGTAGGGGATAGATAGGGCCCTTTCTATGTTCATCAGACTGTTGGCTAGCTAGGGGATAGATAGGACCCTTTCTATGTTCATCAGACTGTTGGCTAGGTAGGGGATAGATAGGGCCCTTTCTATTGGAGCAGACTGTTGGCTAGCTAGGGGATAGATAGGGCCCTTTCTATGTTCATCAGACTGTTGGCTAGCTAGGGGATAGATAGGGCCCTTTCTATGTTCATCAGACTGTTGGCTAGGTAGGGGATAGATAGGGCCCTTTCTATGTTCATCAGACTGTTGGCTAGCTAGGGGATAGATAGGGCCCTTTCTATGTTCATCAGACTGTTGGCTAGCTAGGGGATAGATAGGGCCCTTTCTATGTTCATCAGACTGTTGGCTAGCTAGGGGATAGATAGGGCCCTTTCTATGTTCATCAGACTGTTGGCTAGCTAGGGGATAGATAGGGCCCTTTCTATGTTCATCAGACTGTTGGCTAGGTAGGGGATAGATAGGACCCTTTCTATGTTCATCAGACTGTTGGCTAGCTAGGGGATAGATAGGACCCTTTCTATGTTCATCAGACTGTTGGCTAGCTAGGGGATAGACAGGACCCTTTCTATGTTCATCAGACTGTTGGCTAGGTAGGGGATAGATAGGGCCCTTTCTATGTTCATCAGACTGTTGGCTAGCTAGGGGATAGATAGGACCCTTTCTATGTTCATCAGACTGTTGGCTAGCTAGGGGATAGATAGGGCCCTTTCTATTGCAGGATAAATGTAAAACAGGAGTAAATGGTTGCAAAATGTTTTGCAAGTCTGAGACTAATGAGTTCACCTCTGGAGACTCAACCAGTTGAGAGGGATGCATAACATGTGATGAACGAGGCAGTGTTGTTGTGATTCAGGAAAAATGAGACATCCCTGACTGAACACACACCTTGATGAGTCAAATACTTTAATAGTATTTCAGGTGGCCTTTGATTTAGCTAGGAATACTAGCCCGTTCCATTGGTTGTGTTTGTACCAGGCAAACTAGTCAAGCAGTATGTGAAAATATTTGTTGAATGTATTTGTCTGTTACCCAGAGATACTTCACATTCTGTTGCGTTCCAAATGTCACCCTACTCCCTCCTCTTGATAAGAGCCCTATGGGCACTATCTAAGTAAAAGAGGGGCGTTCGTATGCAGCCTCTGAGCTAACAATACCAGCATGACCAGTACGCTAATGCTACATTTTCAATTATTTAACCTTAATTTATCTAGGCAAGTCAGTTAACAACAAATTCTTATTAACAATGACGGCCTACCCCGGCCAAACCTGGACGACGCTGGGCCAATTGTGCGCCGCCCTATGGGACTCCCAAACACGGCCCATTTGTGATGCAGCCTGGATTCGTACCAGGGTGTCTGTAGTGATGCCTCTAGCACTGAGATCCAGTGCCTTAGACCGCTGCGCCACTCAGTAACCCCAAAATGTTGAATGGATGACAGTGATGAATCAGATATATTATACAGAAACTTTTCCAAGTGATGAAAATGTATTTTTATTGTAACAGGGGTACTCATCCACCAGGTTTGGAGTCAATTCCAGTCAATTCAGGAAGTACACTAAAATTCAAATTTTCTTTAATGTTTTTAAATGAGTAATATTTTGGATTTGGAATGACTTTCTGAAATTTCACTGGAATTGAAATGGAATCAAACCCAACCATGTCGTCCACTTCATTCACAGAATCAGAATCACAAACCACTCTTACCATGTACATTTTCTTTTTATTCTGTAGAAAAACAAATATAATAACTAAATAACGGTGACCAACCTTTTTAAACAAACGGTAAAAGAGAAGTTACAAAATCACAAAACGTCAAAGTTTGCATCCCAAATCCCCCACCCTATTTCCTATATAGTGTACTACTTTAGACCAGAGCCCAGAACAAGGCCTTTCTCCTCAGGAAGTTACAGCTGTATAGTGTACTACTTTAGACCAGAGCCCAGAACAAGGCCTTTCTCCTCAGGAAGTTACAGCTGTATAGTGTAGTACTTTAGACCAGAGCCCAGAACAAGGCCTTTCTCCTCAGGAAGTTACAGCTGTATAGTGTACTACTTTAGACCAGAGCCCAGTACAAGGCCTTTCTCCTCAGGAAGTTACAGCTGTATAGTGTACTACTTTAGACCAGAGCCCAGAACAAGGCCTTTCTCCTCAGGAAGTTACAGCTGTATAGTGTACTACTTTAGACCAGAGCCCAGAACAAGGCCTTTCTCCTCAGGAAGTTACAGCTGTATAGTGTACTACTTTAGACCAGAGCCCAGAACAAGGCCTTTCTCCTCAGGAAGTTACAGCTGTATAGTGTACTACTTTAGACCAGAGCCCAGTACAAGGCCTTTCTCCTCAGGAAGTTACAGCTGTATAGTGTACTACTTTAGACCAGAGCCCAGAACAAGGCCTTTCTCCTCAGGAAGTTACAGCTGTATAGTGTAGTACTTTAGACCAGAGCCCAGAACAAGGCCTTTCTCCTCAGGAAGTTACAGCTGTATAGTGTACTACTTTAGACCAGAGCCCAGAACAAGGCCTTTCTCCTCAGGAAGTTACAGCTGTATAGTGTACTACTTTAGACCAGAGCCCAGAACAAGGCCTTTCTCCTCAGGAAGTTACAGCTGTATAGTGTACTACTTTAGACCGGAGCCCAGAACAAGGCCTTTCTCCTCAGGAAGGTATAGTGTCTACAGAGACAGGAAGCAGGCAGACCTAGAACACAGGTTAGTACTATAACCCCATAAGATTCTGGTCAAAAGTAGTGCACTATATAGGGAACAGGGTGCCATAGGCCCTGGTCAAAAGTAGTGCACTATTTAGGGAATAGGGTGCCATAGGTCCTGGTCAAAAGTAATGCACTATGTAGAGAATAGGGTTCCATGTGAGACTAGTGTTAGGGGTTGTAGTATAAGCATATGGACACAACAAGCACACACATATTATATAATATATAACAATATATATAACAATAACTATATATATATATATATATACACTGAACAAAAATATAAACGCAGCATGCAAATTGTTGGTTTCATGTTTCATGAGCTGAAATAAATGATCCCAGACATTTTCCATACGCACAAAATGCTTATTTCTCTTAAACGTTGTGCACAAATGTGTTTAGTTAGTGTCAGTGAGCATTTCTCCTTTACCAAGATAATCCATCCACCTGACAGGTGTGGCATATCAAGAAGCTGATTAAATAGCCTGATCATTACACAGGTGCACCTTCTGCTGGGGATAATATAAGGCCACTCTAAAATGTGCAGTTTTGTCAAACAACACAATGCCACAGATGTCTCAGGTTTGAGGGAGTGTGCAATTGACATCCTGACTTCAGGAATGTCCACCAGAGCTGTTGCCAGAGAATTTAATGTTATTTTTTCTATCATAAACCGCCTCCATCGTCGTTTTAAAGAATTTGTCAGTACGTCCAACCATCCTCACAACCACAGACCACGTGTTACCACGCCAACCCAGGACCTCCACATCCGGCTTCTTTACCTGTGGGATCGTCTGAGACCAGCCACCCGGACAGCTGATCAAACTGTGGGTTTGCAAAACCAAAGAATTTCTGCATAAACCGTCAGAAACCGCTTCAGGAAAGCTCATCTGTGTGCTCGTCATCCTCACCAGGGTCTTGACCTGACTGCAGTTCGGCGTCGTAACCGACTTCAGTGGGCAAATGCTCACCTTCAATGGCCACTGGCACTCTGGAGAAGAGTGCTCTTCATGGATGAATCCAGATTTTAACTGTACCGGGCAGATGACAGACATTGTGTGGGTGAGCGGTTTGCTGATGTCAACATTGTGAACAGAGTGCCCCATGGCGGTGGTGGGGTTATGGTACGGGGCAGGCATAAGCTACAGTCAATGAACACAGTTGCATTTTATCCATGGCGATTTAAATGCACAGAGTTACCGTGACGCGATCCTGAGGCCCATTGTCGTGCCATGATAATGCACAGCCCCATGATAATGCACAGCCCCATGTTACACATTCCCCAATCAACAGCCTGATCAACTCTATGTGAAGGAGATGTGTTGTGCTGCATGAGGCAGATGGTCCCACCAGATACTGACTGGTGTTCTGATCCACACCCCTACTTTAAAATGATAGATATCTGTGACCAACAGATGCATACCTGTATTCCCA
>NC_138293.1:99590000-99620000 GCF_965601325.2 Salmo salar
TGCACTACTTTTAAACAGAGTAGTGCACTATATAGGGAATAGGGTGTCATTTGGAACACACCCCAAAATGTATGTCAGTGGTGAAGTGGTAGAAACATCCAAAAACATTGGCTTTCCAAGAGAATGTTCCAGAACTGCCAGATAGAAAAACAATGTGCAACCTTCTTGTTGTACGGTTCCAGACTCTTGATGACACGGGTGATCCCGAAGTCGTAGTTCCCCTTGGCACAGTACAGGGTCCTGGAAGAGAGATATAAACCCTATTAACACAATATAGGGTCCTGGAAGAGAGATATAAACCCTATTAACACAGTACAGGGTCCTGGAAGAAAGATGTAAACCCTATTAACACAGTACAGGGTCCTGGAAGAGAGATATAAACCCTATTTACACAGTACAGGGTCCTGGAAGAGAGATATAAACCCTATTTACACAGTACAGGGTCCTGGAAGAGACATAGAAACACTATTAACACAGTACAGGGTCCTGGAAGAGAGATATAAACCCTATTAACACAGTATAGGGTCCTGGAAGAGACATAGAAACACTATTAACACAGTACAGGGTCCTGGAAGAGAGATATAAACCCTATTAACACATTATAGGGTCCTGGAAGAGACATAGAAACACTATTAACACAGTACAGGGTCCTGGAAGAGAGATTTAAACTCTATTAACACAGTACAGGGTCCTGGAAGAGAGATATAAACCCTATTAAGACAGTACAGGGTCCTGGAAGAGACATAGAAACACTATTAACACAGTACAGGGTCCTAGAAGAGACATAGAAACCCTATTAACACAGTACAGGGTCCTGGAAGAGAGATTTAAACTCTATTAACACAGTACAGGGTCCTTGAAGAAAGATTTAAACCCTATTAACACAGTACAGGGTCCTGGAAGAGACATAGAAACACTATTAACACAGTACAGGGTCCTGGAAGAGACATAGAAACACTATTAACACAGTACAGGGTCCTGGAAGAAACATAGAAAAACTATTAACACAGTACAGAGTCCTGGAAGAGAGATTTAAAGCCTATTAACACATTATAGGGTCCTGGAAGAAACATAGAAACACTTTTAACACAGTACAGGGTCCTGGAAGAGACATAGAAACACTATTCATTAACACAGAGTAGTGTAACAGAACCTGTCAATGTAACCAGTGATGTAGTGGTAAAACAATAGGTGGGTAAACTGAGTGAAGTAACGGCTCCCTATACTTTCAATGCATTTTGCCCCCGAAAGGTGGGTGAAAGGAGTTTCTGTAAGTTCCCCCTCCACTACACCGCTGAAGGACTTCACCATGTAAATCCAACTCACCCTATAACCAGGTTGACTATACAGAGGTGGAAGACTTTCTTATCAGGGTCGTCGTAAGAGATCTGCTCTTCCTCCTTCTCAATCTTCCTCATCAGTTCTTCAGCCTGAGGAGAACAGGGTTACAGGAACAGTGGTGGGCTCAGATGTTTCACTGTATTTTATACTGTACACTCACTCACTCACTCACTCACTCACTCACTCACTCACTCACTCACTCACTCACTCACTCACTCACTCACTCACTCACTCACTCACTCACTCACTCACTCACTCACTCACTCACTCACTCACTCACTCACTCACTCACTCACTCCTACCTCTTCGTTCTGGCTGGTCATGATATAGGAGACACACAGGTTAGCAAGCACAACAGCACTGACATTCAGGATCTGGAGAGGGGGGGAGAAGAGAGAAAGAGAAGGGGGGTGAGAGAGAGGGGGAGGGAGAGAGAGAGAGAGAGGGGGGAGAGAGAGCGGGGGAGAGAGAGAGAGAGAGGGGAAAGAGAGAGAGGGGGTGGGAAAGAGAGAGAGAGCGAGCGAGAGAGAGGGGAAGGGAGAGAGAGAGAGGAGAGAGAGAGAGAGAGAGGGGAAAGAGAGAAGGGGGTGGGAGAGAGAGAGCGAGCGAGCGAGAGAGAGGGGAAGGGAGAGAGAGAGAGGAGAGAGAGAGAGAGAGAGGGGGTGGGAGAGAGAGAGGGGGGGAAGGGAGAGAGAGAGAGAGAGAGGGGGAGAGAGGGGAAGGGAGAGAGAGAGAGGAGAGAGAGAGAGAGAGAGAGAGAGGGGAAAGAGAGAAGGGGGTGGGAGAGAGAGAGAGCGAGCGAGAGAGAGGGGAAGGGAGAGAGAGAGAGAGAGGGGAAAGAGAGAGAGGGGGTGGGAGAGAGAGAGGGGGGGAAGGGAGAGAGAGAGAGAGAGAGGGGGAGAGAGAGCGAGAGAGGGGAAAGAGAGAGAGGGGGAGGGAGAGAGAGAGAGGGGGGGAAGGGAGAGAGAGAGAGAGAGGGAGAGATAGAAAGAGGGGAAAGAGAGAGAGCGGGTGGGAGAGAGAGAGAGGGGGTGGGAGAGAGAGAGAGGGAAAGAGAGAGAGATCAGTCAGAAGGACACTTTGGGAGAAGGACAGACCTGCGTTGGTAAACTGTGGATGTTCAACACTTCATCACTCCAGAAACACTAAAGTATCATGCAGAGATGAGACACAGCATTCAGAGCATCCCTAATGGCACCCTATTCCCTACATAGTGCACTACCTGGGACCACAGTGCTATGGGCGATGTGCAAAATTAGTGCACTTTGTAGGGAATAGGGAACCATTTGGGACTCGACCACGGTGTGAGACTGGCCACTGCATTCAGAGTCACTGCACTCTGCCACCAGGGGTGAGACTGGCCACTGCATTCAGAGTCACTGCACTCTGCCACCAGGGGTGAGACTGGGGTACAGGGACGTGGGTGTGTGCGTGTTACCGAGGGTTTACGTTGGCAGGGACACTCCTGTATATTACAGTGTTCCAGCTATGTAGCCAGCAGGGGAATGGGAACAGAGACAGGTTTCATTTCAACAGCAGCATGACATCACCAGACCTCCTATTCTCCTGTAGTCTATATGACTATGGTCAACAGTAGTCCATTACAGGGGTGTTCTGAACAGAACAATTGTCTATGGTCAACAGTAGTCCACTACAGGGGTGTTCTGAACAGAACTATAGACTATGGTCAACAGTAGTCCACTACAGGGGTGTTCTGAACAGAACTATAGTCTATATGACTATGGTCAACAGTAGTCCACTACAGGGGTGTTCTGAACAGAACTATAGTCTATATGACTATGGTCAACAGTAGTCCACTACAGGGGTGTTCTGAACAGAACTATAGTCTATATGACTATGGTCAACAGTAGTCCACTACAGGGGTGTTCTGAACAGAACTATAGTCTATATGACTATGGTCAACAGTAGTCCACTACAGGGGTGTTCTGAACAGAACTATAGTCTATATGACTATGGTCAACAGTAGTCCATTACAGGGGTGTTCTGAACAGAACTATAGTCTATATGACTATGGTCAACAGTAGTCCACTACAGGGGTGTTCTGAACAGAACTATAGTCTATATGACTATGGTCAACAGTAGTCCATTACAGGGGTGTTCTGAACAGAACAATAGTCTATGGTCAACAGTAGTCCACTACAGGGGTGTTCTGAACAGAACTATAGTCTATATGACTATGGTCAACAGTAGTCCACTACAGGGGTGTTCTGAACAGAACTATAGTCTATATGACTATGGTCAACAGTAGTCCATTACAGGGTGTTCTGAACAGAACTATAGTCTATGGTCAACAGTAGTCCATTACAGGGGTGTTCTGAACAGAACTATAGTCTATATGACTATGGTCAACAGTAGTCCACTACAGGGGTGTTCTGAACAGAACTATAGTCTATGGTCAACAGTAGTCCATTACAGGGGTGTTCTGAACAGAACTATAGTCTATGGTCAACAGTAGTCCATTACAGGGGTGTTCTGAACAGAACTATAGTCTATGGTCAACAGTGGTCCACTACAGGGGTGTTCTGAACAGAACTATAGTCTATATGACTATGGTCAACAGTAGTCCATTACAGGGGTGTTCTGAACAGAACTATAGTCTATATGACTATGGTCAACAGTAGTCCACTACAGGGGTGTTCTGAACAGAACTATAGTCTATATGACTATGGTCAACAGTAGTCCATTACAGGGGTGTTCTGAACAGAACTATAGTCTATATGACTATGGTCAACAGTAGTCCATTACAGGGGTGTTCTGAACAGAACAATATAAGGTGGGCCGTGTACATTCAAATGGTATTACACAGTGCCTTTGGAAAGTATTCAGACCCCTTGACTTTGTCGACATTTTAGTACGTTACAGCCTTATTCTAAAATTGATTAAATTATTTTTTCTAAGATTAAGACATTTTTGCTAATGTATTAAAAAAAAAAAAAAAATACATAGATATTTAGCCCCTTTGCTATGAGACTCGAAATTGAGCTCAGGTGCATCCTGTTTCCATTGATCATCCTTGAGATGTTTCTACAACTTGATTGGACTCCACCTGTGGTAAATTCAATTGATTGGACATGATTTGGAAAGGCACACACCTGTCTATATAAGGTCCTACAGTTGACAGCGCATGTCAGAGCAAAAACCAAGCCATGAGGTCGAAGGAATTGTCCGTAGAGCTCTGAGACAGGATTGTGTCGAGGCACAGATCTGGGGAAGTGTACCAAAAACATTTTGCACCATTGAAGGAACCCAAGAACACAGTGGCCTCCATCATTCTGAAATGGAAGATGTTTGGAACCACCAAGACTCTTCCTAGAGCTGGCAACCCATCCCAACTGGGCAATAGGGGTGAAGGGCCTTGGTCAGGGAGGTGACCAAGAACCTGATGGTCACTCTGAAAGAGCTCCAGAGATCCTCTGTAGAGATGGGAGAACCTTCCAGAAGGACAACCATCTCTGCAGCACTCCACCAATCAGGCCTTTATGGTTGAGTGGCCAGATGGAAGCCTGTGAAGCATGGTGGTGGTAGCATCATGCTGTAGGGATGTTTTTCAGCGGCAGGGACTGGGAGACTAGTCAGGATCGAGGGCAAGATGAACGGAGCAAAGTACAGAGATCCTTGATGAAAACCTGCTCCGGACTCAGGACCTCAGACTGGGGCGAAGGTTCACCTTCCAACAGGACAACGACCCTAAGCACACAGCCAAGAAAAGGCAGGACTGGTTTCGGGACAAGTCTCTGAATGTCCTTGAATGGCCCAGCCAGAGCCCGGACTTGAACCCGATTGAACATCTCTGGAGAGACCTGAAAGTAGCTGTGCAGCGACGCTCCCCATCCAACCTGACAGAGCTTGAGAGGATCTGCAGAGAAGAATGGGAGAAACTCCCCAAATACAGGTGTGCCAAGCTTGTAGTGCCATACCCAAGAAGACCCGAGGCTGTAATCACTAACGAAGGTGCTTCAACAAAGTACTGAGTAAAGGGTCTGAATACTTATGTAAATGTACATTTTTATAAATTAGCAAACATTTTTTTAAAAAACTGTTTTTGCTTTGTCATTATGGGGTATTGTGATGTCATTATGGGGTATTGTGATGTCATTATGGGTTATTGTGATGTCATTATGGGGTATTGTGATGTCATTATGGGGTATTGTGTGTAGATTGATGAGGGAAAAAAACGAATCCATTTTAGAATAAGGCTGTAACGTAACAAAATGTGGAAAAAGTAAAGTGGTCTGAATACTTTCCAAAGGCACTGTATGTAATCCCTCCCTCCCTCCTGTCCCTCGTCCTCCCCCCATCTCTCTCCTTCTCTATTTAACTCACGTTGTCATAGTGTTTCTTAACGATGGGTTCGTAAAAGCCGATGGCTTCCTTGTACTTGTTCTCCTGCATGAAGAGAACGTGAGCCACGTTGAGCTTCCAGGTGTCGTGTTCATTACAGAACTCCACCGACTTACGGAAGATCTTCTCAACCATTTGGTAGTTCTCCCTGTTCCAGTAGATCTTAGCCTGGGCCATCAGAACTGGGATGTACCTACAGGACAGGACAACAGTTATATACCAGTTATATACCAGTAGATCTTAGCCTGGGTTATCAGCACTGGGATGTACCTACAGGACAGGACAACAGTTATATACCAGTTATATACCAGTAGATCTTAGCCTGGGTTATCAGCACTGGGATGTACCTACAGGACAGGACAACAGTTATATACCAGTAGATCTTAGCCTGGGTTATCAGCACTGGGATGTACCTACAGGACAGGACAACAGTTATATACCAGTTATATACCAGTAGATCTTAGCCTGGGTTATCAGCACTGGGATGTACCTACAGGACAGGACAACAGTTATATACCAGTTATATACCAGTAGATCTTAGCCTGGGTTATCAGCACTGGGATGTACCTACAGGACAGGACAACAGTTATATACCAGTTATATACCAGTAGATCTTAGCCTGGGTTATCAGCACTGGGATGTACCTACAGGACAGGACAACAGTTATATACCAGTAGATCTTAGCCTGGGTTATCAGCACTGGGATGTACCTACAGGACAGGACAACAGTTATATACCAGTTATATACCAGTAGATCTTAGCCTGGGTTATCAGCACTGGGATGTACCTACAGGACAGGACAACAGTTATATACCAGTTATATACCAGTAGATCTTAGCCTGGGTTATCAGCACTGGGATGTACCTACAGGACAGGACAACAGTTATATACCAGTTATATACCAGTAGATCTTAGCCTGGGTTATCAGCACTGGGATGTACCTACAGGACAGGACAACAGTTATATACCAGTAGATCTTAGCCTGGGTTATCAGCACTGGGATGTACCTACAGGACAGGACAACAGTTATATACCAGTTATATACCAGTAGATCTTAGCCTGGGTTATCAGCACTGGGATGTACCTACAGGACAGGACAACAGTTATATACCAGTTATATACCAGTAGATCTTAGCCTGGGTTATCAGCACTGGGATGTACCTACAGGACAGGACAACAGTTATATACCAGTTATATACCAGTAGATCTTAGCCTGGGTTATCAGCACTGGGATGTACCTACAGGACAGGACAACAGTTATATACCAGTAGATCTTAGCCTGGGTTATCAGCACTGGGATGTACCTACAGGACAGGACAACAGTTATATACCAGTAGATCTTAGCCTGGGTTATCAGCACTGGGATGTACCTACAGGACAGGACAACAGTTATATACCCATGATATACAGTGGCGAGACAAGCTACCAATCAGACAGGAGAATACTCAATAGGGGCGGGGTCTACTCACTTCTCCACCATCTCATCGTAGTCCTGGAGGGTCTTCTTCAAGGCTTCATTATCACGGGCTAGTCTGGCTTCCTGTACCTTAGAGACAAAGATTACACACAGGTTACGGGCTAGCCTGGCTTCCTGTACCTTAGAGACAAAGATTACACACAGGTTACGGGCTAGCCTGGCTTCCTGCACCTTAGAGACAAAGATTACACACAGGTTACGGGCTAGCCTGGCTTCCTGTACTTTAGAGACAAAGATTACACACAGGTTACGGGCTAGCCTGGCTTCCTGTACCTTAGAGACAAAGATTACACACAGGTTACGGGCTAGCCTGGCTTCCTGCACCTTAGAGACAAAGATTACACACAGGTTACGGGCTAGCCTGGCTTCCTGCACCTTAGAGACAAAGATTACACACAGGTTACGGGCTAGCCTGGCTTCCTGTACCTTAGAGACAGACTACACACAGGTTACGGGCTAGCCTGGCTTCCTGTACCTTAGAGACAAAGATTACACACAGGTTACGGGCTAGCCTGGCTTCCTGCACCTTAGAGACAAAGATTACACACAGGTTACGGGCTAGCCTGGCTTCCTGCACATCAGAGACAAAGATTACACACAGGTTATGGGCTAGCCTGGCTTCCTGCACCTCAGAGACAGACTACACACAGGTCACAGACTATGGATGCTTTATGTTGTTCTCTCCAATAATAACACAGAATAGTCTTATCACTGTATCCTGAACCGTTAAGGGGAAAACGTGATGTCATTCTGTAAAACACATGACTGATAGCAATTTAAAGCTATAAAGGTTAAACAGCACCAATGTGACCAGATCAGAGAAATGACTGGGCTGTAGAAGGCTTGGAAAAGGTAAGCTTTCATCCGAAATGGCACCCTAGTGTCACGCTCGCTATCTTCGAACTCCCTGTCATAAATAAGCCGAGGCGCAGCGTGCCGGTAATTCCACATCCTTTATTTAGAAGTGAAACCGAACCAAAAAATAAACAGGATAAACAGAAAGAAACATGACGTTCTGGGGCTGCTCAAAGGCAGCTACACAAAAACAAGATCCCACAACTCAAGGTGGGAAAAAGGGCTGCCTAAGTATGGTTCCCAATCAGAGACAACGATGGACAGCTGCCTCTGATTGGAAACCACGCTCAGCCAAAACAATTAAATAGAAAAACTAGATTGCCCACCCCACTTCACACCCTGACCTAACCAAACTAGAGGAAAATAAACGTCTCTAAGGTCAGGGCGTGACACCTAGTCCCATAGTGCCCACCCCACTTCACACCCTGACCTAACCAAACTAGAGGAAAATAAACGTCTCTAAGGTCAGGGCGTGACACCTAGTCCCATAGTGCCCACCCCACTTCACACCCTGACCTAACCAAACTAGAGGAAAATAAACGTCTCTAAGGTCAGGGCGTGACACCTAGTCCCATAAGGCTCAACTCAAAAGTAGTGCACCATATAGGGAATACACTCTTAGGGGGAAAAAAGGTGCTATCTAGAACCTATAAAAGGGTTCTTCGGCTGTCCCCAAAGGAGAATCCTTTGAAGAACCCTTTTTGGTTCCAGGTAGAACCTTTTACACAGAGGGTTCTACAATGAACCAAAAAGAGTTCTACTTGGAACCAAAATGTTACGTTCTGACCTGTAAAGGGGTTATTTGTTATTGTAGTTTGGTCAGGACATGGCAGGGGGTGTTTGTTTTATGTGGTTCGGGGTTTGTTGGGCTATGTGACTATGTAAGAGGGGTGTTTGTTTAGAGTGTTTCGGGGTTTGTTGGGCTATGTTCCTGTTAGTTCTAGTCTTTCTATGTCTATGTTTAGTTAATGGGGTTGACCTTCAATTGGAAGCAGCTGCTCCTCGTTGCTTCTAATTGAAGGTCTTATTTAAGAGGGGTGTTTTTTCTATGGGATTTGTGGGTAGTTGTCTCCTCTTTAGTGTCTGAGCACCTGACAGGACTGTTAGTGTCGTTCGTTTGTTTTGTATAGGTGATTTGTTTGTTTTTCCTTCTTCACATTAAAAAGAAGATGAGTATACACGTTCCCGCTGCGTTTTGGTCTGATCCTTACAACACCCGTTACACAAAAAGGGTTCTTCAAAGTATTCTCCTATGGGGACAGCCGAAGAACCCTTTTGGAACCCTTTTTCTAAGAGTGTAGAGTTCCATTAGGGACGCAGGCTAAAGCTAATAAACAAGCTGGTGGCCTGAGAGAGCAGAATGGAAGAATGTAACCTGTAGGGCCTCGGACGAAAGTAAAGGAGAATGAAAGAAAGAAAGGGAGGAGAATGGAAGACCAAATAGATGAGAGAAGGATGACAACAGGATAAACAGACAACATGAACAGGATAAACAGACAACATGAACAGGATAAACAGACAACATGAACATGATAACAGGATAACCAGACAACATGAACAGGATAACAGGATAACCAGACAACATGAACAGGATAACAGGATAACCAGACAACATGAACAGGATAACAGGATAACCAGACAACATGAACAGGATAACAGGATAACCAGACAACATGAACAGGATAACAGGATAACCAGACAACATGAACAGGATAACAGGATAACCAGACAACATGAACAGGATAACAGGATAACCAGACAACATGAACAGGATAACAGGATAACCAGACAACATGAACAGGATAACAGGATAACCAGACAACATGAACAGGATAACAGGATAACCAGACAACATGAACAGGATAACAGGATAACCAGACAACATGAACAGGATAACAGGATAACCAGACAACATGAACAGGATAACAGGATAACCAGACAACATGAACAGGATAACAGGATAACCAGACAACATGAACAGGATAACAGGATAACCAGACAACATGAACAGGATAACAGGATAACCAGACAACATGAACAGGATAACAGGATAACCAGACAACATGAACAGGATAACAGGATAACCAGACAACATGAACAGGATAACAGGATAACCAGACAACATGAACAGGATAACAGGATAACCAGACAACATGAACAGGATAACAGGATAACCAGACAACATGAACAGGATAACAGGATAACCAGACAACATGAACAGGATAACAGGATAACCAGACAACATGAACAGGATAACAGGATAACCAGACAACATGAACAGGATAACCAGACAACATGAACAGGATAACAGGATAACCAGACAACATAGGAAGACAGAGAGAGAGGAGACTGGAAGATTGTAACCTGTTTGGTCAGCTTGCGTAGTTGATCTGTCAACTTGGCGTTCATCTCATCAAACTTCCTGAAGGCCTGCGTTGCTCAAACACAACAGAGACATGATCAGAGACAGGAATAAATACCTAAGAATGTACAAAGAGCAGCAACGATGACACAGGACTTTAAAGTCTCTGTATTATAGAGGACTGGTTCATTACATTGTGGAACATTCAGGTAGCACTGGCTTTTAAAGTCTGTATTATAGAGGACTGGTTCATTACATTGTGGAACATTCAGGTCATTGGCTAAAACATGAAACAGAAATATATGTGAGTAGTAGTGGTGTGTTTAATGCTACAGAAGGCTGATGCTAGTAGAGAGTGATTGGTACTAAGGAGAAGGTAGTATAGAGTGATTAGTACTAGTAGGCAGTAAGTAGTATAGTGTGATTATTACTAGGGAGTAGGTAGTATAGTGTGATTAGTACTAGGGAGTAGGTAGTATAGGGTGATTAGTATTAGGCAGTATAGGGTGATTAGTATTAGGCAGTAGGTAGTATAGTGTGATTAGTACTAGGCAGTAGGTAGTATAGGGTGATTAGTATTAGGCAGTAGGTAGTATAGGGTGATTAGTATTAGGCAGTAGGTAGTATACCGTGATTAGTACTAGGCAGTAGGTAGTAAACAGTGATTTGTATATAGTGATTTGCAGTAGGCAGTAGGTAAAATACAGTGGTTAGTACTAAGGAGTAGGTAGTATACCGTGATTAGTACTAGGCAGTAAGTAGTATAGTGATTAGTACTAGGCAGTAGGTAGTATACAGTGATTAGTACCGCTGGCTACGTCCCTTCCATCTTCAGTTGCACCCCTTCTCAAAAAACCAACACTCGATCCCTCCGATGTCAACAACTCCAGACCAGTATCCCTTCTTTCTTTTCTCTCCAAAACTCTTGAGCGTGCCGTCCTTGGCCAGCTCTCTTGCGATCTCTCTCAGAATGACCTTCTTGATCCAAATCAGTCAGGATTCAAGACTGGTCATTCAACTGAGACTGCTCTTCTCTGTGTCACGGAGGCTCTCCGCACTGCTAAAGATAACTCTCTCTCCTCTGCTCTCATCCTTCTAGACCTATCTGCTGCCTTTGATACTGTGAACCATCAGATCCTCCTCTCCACCCTCTCCGAGTTGGGCATCTCCGGCACGGCTCACTCTTGGATTGCGTCCTACCTGACAGGTCGCTCCTACCAGGTGGCGTGGCAAGAATCTGTCTCCGCACCACGTGCTCTCACCACTGGTGTCCCCCAGGGCTCAGTTCTAGGCCCTCTCCTATTCTCGCTATACACCAAGTCAATTGGCTCTGTCATATCCTCACATGGTCTCTCCTATCATTGCTACGCAGACGACACACAATGAATCTTCTCCTTTCCCCCTTCTGATAACCAGGTGGCGAATCGCATCTCTGCATGTCTGGCAGACATATCAGTGTGGATGACGGATCACCACCTCAAGCTGAACCTCGGCAAGACGGAGCTGCTCTTCCTCCCGGGGAATGACTGCCCGTTCCATGATCTCGCCATCACGGTTGACAACTTCCATTGTGTCCTCCTCCCAGAGTGCTAAGAGCCTTGGCGTGACCCTGGACAACACCCTGTCGTTCTCCGCTAACATCAAGACGGTGACCCGATCCTGTAGGTTCATGCTCTACAACATTCGCAGAGTACGACCCTGCCTTACACAGGAAGCGGCGCAGGTCCTAATCCAGGCACTTGTCATCTCCCGTCTGGATTACTGCAACTCGCTGTTGGTTGGGCTCCCTGCCTGTGCCATTAAACCCCTACAACTCATCCAGAACGCCGCAGCCCGTCTGGTGTTCAACCTTCCCAAGTTCTCTCACGTCACCCCGCTCCTCCGCACACTCCACTGGCTTCCAGTTGAAGCTCGCATTTGCTACAAGACCATGGTGCTTGCCTACGGAGCTGTGAGGGGAACGGCACCTCCGTACCTTCAGGCTCTGATGAGTCCCTACACCCAAACAAGGGCACTGCGTTCATCCACCTCTGGCCTGCTGGCCCCCCTACCTCTGCGGAAGCACAGTTCCCGCTCAGCCCAGTCAAAACTGTTCGCTGCTCTGGCACCCCAATGGTGGAACAAGCTCCCTCACGACGCCAGGAAAGCGGAGTCAATCACCACCTTCCGGAGACACCTGAAACCCCACCTCTTTAAGGAATACCTGGGATAGGATAAAGTAATCCTTCTAACCCCTCCCCCCCCAAAAAAGATATAGATGTACTATTGTAAAGTGGTTGATCCACTGGATATCATAAGGTGAATGCACCAATTTGTAAGTCGCTCTGGATAAGAGCGTCTGCTAAATGACGTAAATGTAAATGGAGTACTAGGCAGTACAGTCGTGGCCAAAAGTTTTGAGAATGACACAAATATTAATTTCCACATATTTTGCTGCTTCAGTGTCTTTAGATATTTTTGTCAGATGTTACTATGGAATACTGAAGTATAATTACAAGCATTTCATAAGTGTCAAAGGCTTTTATTGACAATTACATGAAGTTGATGCAAAGAGTCAATATTTGCAGTGTTGACCCTTCTTTTTCAAGACCTCTGCAATCCGCCCTGGCATGCTGTCAAACAACTTCTGGGCCACATCCTGACTGATGGCAGCCCATTCTTGCATAATTAATGCTTGGAGTTTGTCGGAATTTGTGGGTTTTTGTTTGTCCACCTGCCTCTTGAGGACTGACCACAAGTTCTCAATGGGATTAAGATCTGGGGAGTTTCCTGGCCATGGACCCAAAATATCGATCTTTTGTTCCACGAGCCACTTAGTTATCACTTTTGCCTTATGGCAAGGTGCTCCGTCATGCTGGAAAATGCATTGTTTGTCACCAACCTGTTCCTGGATGGTTGGGAGAAGTTGCTCTCGGAGGATGAGTTGGTACCATTCTTTATTCATGGCTGTGTTCTTAGGCAAAATTGTGAGTGAGCCCACTCCCTTGGCTGAGAAGCAACCCCACACATAAATGGTCTCAGGGTGCTTTACTGTTGGCATGACACAGGACTGATGGTAGCGCTCACCTTGTCTTCTCCGGACAAGCTTTTTTTCCGGATGCCCCAAACAATCGGAAAGAGGATTCATCAGAGAAAATGACTTTACCCCAGTCCTCAGCAGTCCAATCCCTGTACCTTTTGCAGAATATCAGTCTGTCCCTGATGTTTTTCCTGGAGAGAAGTGGCTTCTTTGCTGCCCTTCTTGACACCAGGCCATCCTCCAAAAGCCTTCGCCTCACTGTGCGTGCAGATGCACTCACACCTGCCTGCTGCCATTCCTGAGCAAGCTCTGTACTGGTGGTGCCCCGATCGCGCAGCTGAATCAACTGAATTAACTAGGAGATGTACTAGGTAGCTTGCTGGACTTTCTTGGGCGCCCTGAAGCCTTCTTCACAACAATTGAAGCGCTCTCCTTGAAGTTCTTGATGATCCGATAAATGGTTGATTTAGGTGTAATCTTACTGGCAGCAATATCTTTGCCTGTGAAGCCCTTTTCGTGCAAAGCAATGATGACGGCACGTGTTTCCTTGCAGGTAACCATGGTTGACAGAGGAAGAACAATGATTCCAAGCACCACCCTCCTTTTGAAGCTTCCAGTCTGTTATTCGAACTCAATCAGCATGACAGAGTGATCTCCAGCCTTGTCCTCGTCAACACACACCTGTGTTAACGAGAGAATCACTGACATGATGTCAGCTGGTCCAATTTGTGTCAGGGCTGAAATGCAGTGGAAATGTTTTTTGGGGGATTCAGTTCATTTGCATGGCAAAGAGGGACTTTGCAATTAATTGAAATTCATCTGATTCATTCAAATTCATTGATCACTCTTCATAACATTCTGGAGTATATGCAAATTGCCATCATACAAACTGAGGCAGCAGACTTTGTGAAAATTAATATTTGTGTCATTCTCAAAACCTTTGGCCACGACTGTAGGTAGTATACAGTGATTAGTACTAGGGGCGGAGTCAGGTAGTACTGAGCGGAGTCGGATTAGTACTAGGGAGCAGGTAGTATTCAGTGACTAGTACTAGGCAGTAGGTAGTATACAGTGATTAGGACTAGGCAGTAGGTAGTATACAGTGATTAGTACTAGGGAGCAGGTAGTATACAGTGACTAGTACTAGGCAGTAGGTAGTATACAGTGATTAGAACTATGCAGTAGGTAGTATAGTGATTAGTACTAGAGAGTATGTAGTATAGTGATTAGTACTATGCAGTAGGTAGTATAGTGATTAGTACTACAGAGTAGGTAGTATGGTGATTAGTACTAGTAGGGAGTAGGTAGTATAGTGATTGGTACTAGAGAGTAGGTAGTATAGTGATTGGTACTAGAGAGTAGGTAGTATAGTGATTAGTACTAGGTCGTAGGTAGTATAGTGATTAGTACTAGGTCGTAGGTAGTATAGTGATTAGTACTAGGTCGTAGGTAGTATAGTGATTAGTACTAGTAGGGAGTAGGTATTATAGGGTGATTATTACTAGGGAGCAGGTAGTATAGGATGATTATTACTAGGGAGCAGGTAGTATAGAGTGATTAGTACTAGGGAGTAGGTAGTATAGGATGATTATTACTAGGGAGTAGGTAGTATAGGGTGATTATTACTAGGGAGTAGGTAGTATAGGGTGATTATTACTAGAGAGTAGGTAGTATAGTAATTAGTACTAGGTAGTAGGTGGTACAGGGTGTAAATGGTGTGTAGTAGTTGTGTTTTGTTGTTACCTCCTCTGGAGCTGTCTGGCAGGTCAACATGGCGTCCAGAAACTCATACAGATACTGGAACGTAGAGACCACATAGATCAACTGTTTTATTACATAGCAGGAGAAAGAGGACCAGAAAATGAATTGGGGATGTGTGGCAAGAACAGGACTTTTCAGGAGAAATATAGAGGCCTTTCAATCCCACATGGAAAATGGAATGTGGACTTCACTTCAGGGTCAGACTAACATGTATGATTTTGAAGTAAACTATCCCTAGTGACTGACTGTAGGGATGTAGTATGAAAATATAGGACAATGAAAGGGACCTGTGGTTCTTACCGGGGTGAGGAACTTGTAGGTGAGGTGTGCATTCTCTGCCATCACATCAGCAGCCAGGTCAAAATACTGAGAGAGAGAATAAAAGGAGAGAAAGAGTGAGAGTGAGTGAGTGTATAGTAGATATACAGAAGTAGAGTACAGTATAATAGTAGAGTAGAGTACAGTATAAAAGTATAGTAAAATAGTACAGTACAGCATAATAGTACAGTATAATAGTAGAGTACAGTATAATAGTAGAGTACAGTAGAGTACAGTATAATAGTAGAGTACAGTATAATAGTAGAGTACAGTATAATAGTATAGTACAGTAGAGTATAGTATAATATTAGAGTACAGTATAATAGTAGAGTACAGTATAATAGTAGAGTATAGTATAACAGTAGAGTACAGTATAATAGTAGAGTACAGTATAATAGTAGAGTACAGTAGAGTACAGTATAATAAAAGAGTACAGTATAATAGTAGAGTACAGTATAATAGTAGAGTAGAGTACAGTATAATAGTAGAGTACAGTAGAGTACAGTATAATAGTAGAGTACAGTATAATAGTAGAGTACAGTATAATAGTAGCGTACAGTAGAGTACAGTATAATAAAAGAGTACAGTAGAATATAGTATAATAGTAGAGTACAGTAGAATATAGTATAATAGTAGAGTATAGTATAACAGTACAGTATAATAGTAGAGTACAGGATAATAGTACAGTATAATAGTTGAGTACAGTACATTATAATAGTAGAGTACAGGAAAGTACAGTATTATAGTAGAGTACAGTATAATAGTAGAGTATAATAGAGTACAGTATAATAGTAGAGTACAGTATAATAGTAGAGTACAGCATAATAGTAGAGTACAGTAGAGTACAGTATAATAATAGAGTACAGTAGAATATAGTATAATAGTAGAGTACTGTATAATAGTACAGTATAATAGTAGAGTACAGTATAATAGTAGAGTACAGTATAACAGTACAGTACAGGATAATAGTACAGTATAATAGTAGAGTACAGTACAGTACAGTATAATAGTACAGTATAATAGTAGAGTACAGTATAATAGTAGAGTAGAGTAAAATAGTAGAGTAAAATAGTACAGTATAATCGAGTACAGTATAATAGTAGAGTACAGTACAGTATAATAGTAGAGTACAGTATAATAGTAGAATACAGTATAATAGTAGAGTATAGTATAATGGTAGAGTATAGGATAATAGTACAGTATAGTATAATAGTAGAGTACAGTATAATAGTAGAGTACAATATAATAGTAGAGTACAGTATAATAGTAGAGTACAGTAGAGTATAGTATAATAGTAGAGTACAGTATAACAGTAGAGTACAGTATAATAGTAGAGTACAGTAGAGTACAGTATAATAGTAGAGTACAGTAGAATATAGTAGAATAGTAGAGTACAGTAGAATATAGTAGAATAGTAGAGTACAGTATAACAGTACAGTACAGGATAATAGTACAGTATAATAGTAGAGTACAGTACAGTATAATAGTAGAGCACAGTAGAGTGGAGTATAATAGTAGAGTACAGTATAATAGTAGAGTAAAATAGTAGAGTATAGTATAACGAGTCGAGTACAGTATAATAGTAGAGTATAGTATAATAGTAGAGTACAGTACAGTATAATAGTAGAGTACAGTATAATAGTAGAGTAGAGTAAAATAGTAGAGTACAGTAGAGTACAGTATAATAGTAGAGTACAGTATAATAGTATAGTATAATATAGTAGAGTACAGTATAGTATAATATAGTAGAGTACTGTATAATAGTATAGAATAATATAGTAGAGTACATTATAATAGTATAGTATAATATAGTAGAGTACTGCATAATAGATTAATATAGTAGAGTATAGTATAATAGTATAGTACAATGTAATAGTATAATATAGCAGAGTACAGCAGAGTATAGTAGAGTACAGTATAATTGTATAATATAGTAGAGTATAGTACAATATAGTAGACTACTGTATAATAGTATAATATAGTAGAGTGCAGTAGAGTATAGTAGAGCACAGTATACTAGTATAATATAGTGGAGTACAGTAGAGTATAGTATAATATAGTAGAGTACTGTACAATGGTATAGTATAGTACAGTATAATAGTATAATATAGCAGACACAGTAGAGTATAGTAGAGTACAGTATAATATAGTAGAGTATAGTATAATATACTATAGTACAGTAGAATACCCTACCTCATATTTGCAGTATAGTAGCAACAGGTTTCCGAAGGTGACCGGGGGGAAGGGGATCTGCTGCAGGAGGAAGGCCAGTTTCTCAAAACCCTCCGATGGTTTTTTATCCATGTTCATCAGGGCCTGGTTGTGGAGCGTCACTGGGTCCAGCTCCTACAAGACAATAGACATGTGTAAATAACAATTTGTTCTTAACTAAGTTGCCTAGTTAAATACAGGATCAAATAAAAAATAAAAGGATATTTCATTGTCCATTGGTTAGAAGGAGAATGTCTCCACACACAGTAGACACTATACAACAGCTTTCTGTCTGACAGAGTGCTGCTGTTCTCATGATCCCCATCAGTGTGTGAGTGTTGATATAGATGGTCACTAGAGGGCAGCACCCACTGAGCCACAGATAGAGATGTACCTTACAGCACCACTGTCTCCAACCTACATGTGTGGTAGGGCTGACATATGTACACACACAAGTACACACACACACACGCACACACAGTACCTCCTCTGATCTGGGCGGCATGTCAGTCAGGGCCTCCTGAGCAGCATCACCTGGAGACAGACAGACAGACAGACAGACAGACAGACAGACAGACAGACAGACAGACAGACAGACAGACAGACAGACAGACAGACAGACAGACAGACAGACAGACAGACAGACAGACAAGAGGTTAGACCTAGAGTTGCAACTTGCAAAACTCTGGTACCGTTCTGGTAAAATAATGGTACTCAATGGCAGCTTTGTATACCATGTGGAATGATAGCACAAACAGTTCTGATACCCAGGCTAGTGGCAGCCTGGTATACTATGAGTACTGACAGTTTTTCAGCTGGCACTCTATGACAGCCTGGTATACTACGAGAACTGACAGTTGTTCAGGGAAAGGGGCCCGGGGAACAGTGTTTGGCGCACGGGGAACAGCGGGTTAACTGCCTTGTTCAGGGGCAGAACGACAGATTATTATCTTGTCAGCTCGGGGATTCGATCCAGCAACCTTTCAGTTACTGCTACCTGCCGCCAGCCTGGTATACTACGAGAACTGACAGTTTTTCAGCTGGTACTTTATGACAGCCTGGTATACTATGAGAACTGACAGAATACTAGTCTATCACAGTACACCCCCTGGACAGAATACTAGTCTATCACAGTACACCCCCTGGACAGAATACTAGTCTATCACAGTACTAGTCTATCACAGTACACCCCCAGGACAGAATGCTAGTCTATCACAGTACACCCCCTGGACAGAACACTAGTCTACCACAGTACACCCCCTGGACAGAATACTAGTCTATCACAGTACACCCCCTGGACAGAATATTAGTCTATCACAGTACTAGTCTATCACAGTACACCCCCTGGACAGAATGCTAGTCTATCACAGTACACCCCCTGGACAGAATACTAGTCTATCACAGTACCCCCCCCTGGACAGAATACTAGTCTATCACAGTACACCCCCTGGACAGAATACTAGTCTATCACAGTACCCCCCCCCCCCTTGGACAGAATACTAGTCTATCACAGTACCCCCCCTGGACAGAATACTAGTCTATCACAGTACACCCCCTGGACAGAATACTAGTCTATCACAGTACACCCCCTGGACAGAATACTAGTCTATCACAGTACCCCCCCTGGACAGAATACTAGTCTATCACAGTACCCCCCCTGGACAGAATACTAGTCTATCACAGTACCCCCCCTGGACAGAATACTAGTCTATCACAGTACACCCCCTGGACAGAATACTAGTCTATCACAGTACCCCCCTCTGGACAGAATACTAGTCTATCACAGTATACCCCCTGGACAGAATACTAGTCTATCACAGTACCCCCCTCTGGACAGAATACTAGTCTATCACAGTATACCCCCTGGACAGAATACTAGTCTATCACAGTACCCCCCCTGGACAGAATACTAGTCTATCACAGTACACCCCCTGGACAGAATACTAGTCTATCACAGTACCCCCCCCCCCTGGACAGAATACTAGTCTATCACAGTACCCCCCTCTGGACAGAATACTAGTCTATCACAGTACCCCCCCCCCGGACAGAATACTAGTCTATCACAGTACACCCCCTGGACAGAATACTAGTCTATCACAGTACCCCCCCCTGGACAGAATACTAGTCTATCACAGTACACCCCCTGGACAGAATACTAGTCTATCACAGTACCCCCCCCCCCTGGACAGAATACTAGTCTATCACAGTACCCCCCCCCTGGACAGAATACTAGTCTATCACAGGGCTTTAGACTCCAATCTATCTCCTTAATGCTGAGAGTCAAGCAGAGACGCATCAGGTCCCATTTTTACAGTTTTTGTTATGACTTGGCCGGGGATTGAACTCCCAACCCTCCAATCTCAGGGCGGATACTCTAACCACAAGGCTCTGAATGTACTCACAGTTTTTGAGCTGGTATTCTATAGCAGCCTTGAGGTTGAAGCCTTCTATGAGGGCGGTCTCATGTAGGATCAGGGTGTTTCCAACACTCCTCACATCAATGCCCTCTGTCGTCATGCCAACGCTCAGCTCTGGATGACGAGAACACACACACACACACACACACACCACACACACACACACACACACACACACACACACACACACACACACACACACACACACACACACACACACACACACACAGGATGGTCAGGGGAAAACATGGATGAGAAGGAGGGTCACTAAGGGAAAACCCCAACAGAATGATCAGGTATCTAACTAAACAGGTGTGCTGTCATTTTAAAGCCCAGTTTTACCTGGATGTTCCCTGATCCCTCTCTCGATGATCTCTCCGATGAACTTGAGGGCCTGACCATACTGTTTCATACTGTAGTAACACAGACCTATGTTGTAGGACAGTTCTGAGACAGGAGGGAGGAGAGAGAGGCAGGGAGAGGAGGAGGGAATTAGAGGGGAAGAAGAGAGATATTCAGCAAATACAAAAGACTTTTAGGACAGCCAAAAGGTTAGAAGTTTTCCTTTGTGTGTGAGTATGTGCGTGCAGTTACCTGGTTGGTAGCCCAGCACCTGCAGGGCAGACATGAACTTCTTGCAGGCCTCCTCGTACTCCCCCTCCTTGTAGAGTAGACAGCCCATGTCCACGTCATAGTCTGGGTCGTCCTGGGGAAGCTGCTCTACCAGTGTCTGACAGGGAGAGGATTCATAAAGGGCTTATAAGAGGTCATAAAGGGTTATAGGGAGTCATAAGGGCGTATTCATTGAGGAAATTAGTTATAAGGGGTTACAAGGGTTTCTAAATTGATCAAAAACACTAACAAAGCAGTTAAAGGGGTTATATTAAGTTCTCCTGACCTCATGACATACAGTAACTACCAGGTACATGTTTCTGGTCTTTAGTTCTGGGTCTAGTTTTGGTTAAGTTATGGTTCTAGTTCCAGTTCTGGTTTAGTTTTGGGTCTAGTTCTGGGTCTAGTTCTTGGTCTAGTTCTGGGTCTAGTTCTGGGTCTAGTTCTGGGTCTAGTTCTTGGTCTAGTTCTGGGTCTAGTTCTGGGTCTAGTTCTGGGTCTAGTTCTGGGTCTAGTTCTGGGTCTAGTTCTGGGTCTAGTTCTGGGTCTAGTTCTTGGTCTAGTTCTGGGTCTAGTTCTGTTCTAGTTCTGGTTAACTTCTAGTTACGGTTCTGGTTTTGTTCTGTTCTAGTTCTGGTTAAAGTATGGTTCTAGTTCTGGGTCTAGCTCTGGTTTAGTTCTGGTTAAGTTATGTTCTAGTTCTGGGTCTAGTTCCAGTTCTGGTTTAGTTCTGTTCTAGTTCTGGTTAAATTCCGGTTCTTGTTCTGGGTCTAGTTCCGGTTCTGTTCTAGTTCCGGTTAAGTTATTGTTCTAGTTCTGGTTCTAGTTCTGGGTCTAGTTCTGGTTCTGGTTTAGTTATGTTCTAGTTCTGGTTCTAGTTCTGGGTCTAGTTCTGGTTTAGTTATGTTCTAGTTCTGGTTCTAGTTCTGGGTCTAGTTCTGGTTCTGGTTTAGTTATGTTCTAGTTCTGGTTCTAGTTCTGGGTCTAGTTCTGGTTCTGGTTTAGTTATGTTCTAGTTCTGGTTCTAGTTCTGGGTCTAGTTCTGGTTCTGGTTTAGTTATGTTCTAGTTCTGGTTCTAGTTCTGGGTCTAGTTCTGGTTCTGGTTTAGTTATGTTCTAGTTCTGGTTCTAGTTCTGGGTCTAGTTCTGGTTCTGGTTTAGTTATGTTCTAGTTCTGGTTCTAGTTCTGGGTCTAGTTCTGGTTCTGGTTTAGTTATGTTCTAGTTCTGGTTAAGTTAAGGTTCTAGTTCTAGTTAAGTTATTGTTCTAGTTATGGTTTAGTTCTGGTTCTAGTTCTGGTTCTAGTTGATGGTTCTGATTTAGTTCTGGTTCTAGTCATGGTTCTAGTTCTGGTTCTAGTCATGGTTCTATTGATGTTCCAGTCATGGATCTAGTTCTGGTTCTAGTCATGGTTCTAGTCATGGTTCTAGTTCTGGTTCTAATTATGGTTCTTGTTCTGGTTTACATTTACATTTACATTTAAGTCATTTAGCAGACGCTCTTATCCAGAGCGACTTACAAATTGGTGCATTCACCTTATGATATCCAGTGGAACAACCACTTTACAATAGTGCATCTAAATCTTTTAAGGGGGGGTTAGAAGGATTACTTTATCCTATCCTAGGTATTCCTTAAAGAGGTGGGGTTTCAGGTGTCTCCGGAAGGTGGTGATTGACTCCGCTGTCCTGGCGTCGTGAGGGAGCTTGTTCCACCATTGGGGTGCCAGAGCAGCGAACAATTTTGACTGGGCTGAGCGAGAACTGTGCTTCCTCAGAGGTAGGGAGGCGAGCAGGCCAGAGGTGGATGAACGGAGTGCCCTTGTTTGGGTGTAGGGCCTGATCAGAGCCTGAAGGTACGGAGGTGCCGTTCCCCTCACAGCTCCGTAGGCAAGCACCATGGTCTTGTAGCGGATGCGAGCTTCAACTGGAAGCCAGTGGAGAGAGCGGAGGAGCGGGGTGACGTGAGAGAACTTGGGAAGGTTGAACACCAGACGGGCTGCGGCGTTCTGGATGAGTTGTAGGGGTTTAATGGCACAGGCAGGGAGCCCAGCCAACAGCGAGTTGCAATAATCCAGACGGGAGATGACAAGTGCCTGGATTAGGACCTGCGCCGCTTCCTGTGTGAGGCAGGGTCGTACTCTGCGAATGTTGTAGAGCATGAACCTACAGGATCGGGTCACCGCCTTGATGTTGGTGGAGAACGACAGGGTGTTGTCCAGCAACATCAAGGCGGTGACCCGATCCTGGTTCTAGTCATGGCTCTAGTTCTGGTTCTAGTCATGGTTCTAGTCATAGTTCTAGTTCTGATTCTAGTCATGGCTCTAGTTCTGGTTCTAGTCATGGTTCTAGTCATAGTTCTAGTTCTGATTCTAGTCATGACTCTAGTCATGGCTCTAGTCATGGTTCTAGTCATAGTTCTAGTTCTGATTCTAGTCATGACTCTAGTCATGGCTCTAGTTCTGGTTCTAGTCATGGCTCTAGTTCTGGTGCTAATTATGGTTCTAGTTATGGCCAAGTCCAGTATATGTCCAATACTAGTCACTACTAACCTTCGCTCCAGAGTACTCCTCTTCTCCGTATTTGATGGATGCCTGCAGTTTGATCATCTGTGGGAGAGATGGACAGAACATGGGTCGGAAGAGAGAAAATAACTAAGAGAATATGGGTGAAAAACAGAATTATATCTCAATGTGGTAAGATAACTCTACCTGGTGAGGCCGGAGGTAAACATTATAACTCTACCTGGTGGTGCTGGTAGTAAACATTATAACTCTACCTGGTGGGTCTGTTAGTAAACATTATAACTCTACCTGGTGGGTCTGGTAGTAAACATTATAACTCTACCTGGTGGGTCTGGTGGTAAACATTATAACTGTACCTGGTGGGTCTGGTAGTAAACATTATAACTCTACCTGGTGGGTCTGGTAGTAAACATTATAACTCTACCTGGTGAGGCCGGAGGTAAACATTATAACTCTACCTGGTGGTGTTGGTAGTAAACATTATAACTCTACCTGGCGGGTCTGGTGGTAAACATTATAACTCTACCTGGTGGGTCTGGTAGTAAACATTATAACTCTACCTGGTGGGTCTGGTGGTAAACATTATAACTCTACCTGGTGGGTCTGGTAGTAAACATTATAACTCTACCTGGTGGGTCTGGTAGTAAACATTATAACTCTACCTGGTGGGTCTGGTAGTAAACATTATAACTCTACCTGGTGGGTCTGGTAGTAAACATTATAACTCTACCTGGTGGGTCTGGTAGTAAACATTATAACTCTACCTGGTGGGTCTGGTAGTAAACATTATAACTCTACCTGGTGGGGCTGGTAGTAAACATTATAACTCTACCTGGTGGGGCTGGTAGTAAACATTATAACTGTACCTGGTGGGTCTGGTAGTAAACATTATAACTCTACCTGGTGGGTCTGGTAGTAAACATTATAACTCTACCTGGTGGGGCAGGAGAGGTAACGGATCCTGGTAAATAGGTTCCGGAACAAAACAGTCCACAACTGAGAGGTTCCGGATCCTGGTAAATGGGTTCCAGAACAAAACAGTCCACAACTGAGAGGGTCCAGGTCCTGTTGTGGCAGGATCCGGCTCAAATGAAGCACTGGTTCTACCTCTACCTTAGTATTATAACTTCATGTAGTGTACCTTGGTGTGGCTGGTAGGGTTGTCCAATAGAAAGGTAGCCTTCATGGCCTCGGGGTAGGCACAGGCCCCGTACAGAGACTGGGCGTAATACAGCTTGTACTCCTCCACCTCGGGGTGTAGCTGGGACAGCTGCTCATAGCACTCTGCTGCGTTGGTGAAGTCCTGCATGTGGTAGTAGCAGTAGCCTAGCAGAGACAGGGCTGCCCGCGACTGGGAGGAGGAGGAGAAGGTAGAGGAGGAGGAGAAGAAGATTACGGGCTCCATTCAATCCATATCGCCCAAGTTCAGCACTATATGGCAATTGACATTTAAAGGTAATGTTCCCGCATTCCATGAGACTGCATTCACGGTAAACGCTGCATAAATTGGCTAAAGGTAATTGAAAATTACCTTTAAAATTTCAAGAACGCTATAGCGCTGAACTTCGCCGATACGGACTGAATCGAGCCCTAGATGTATTGTCCAATGAAATAGTCTGAGGGACAGTCTGTTTGTGCTATCATGACAAGCCCTTGTCACTCATAGGCAAGCTAAACATTGGCTTGCTGGTGACAGCAATGGAGTTGGCAAGAGCACAAACTGATCTGGGAGCAGGCTATAGAAGGAGACAACAGACCTGGGACCAGGCTATAGAAGGAGACAACAGATCTGGGAGCAGGCTATAGAAGGAGAAAACAGATCTGGGAGCAGGCTATAGAAGGAGACAACAGACCTGGGACCAGGCTATAGAAGGAGACAACAGATCTGGGAGCAGGCTATAGAAGGAGAAAACAGATCTGGGACCAGGCTATAGAAGGAGAAAACAAATCTGGGACCAGGCTATAGAAGGAGACAACAGATCTGGGACCAGGCTATAGGAGACAACAGATCTGGGACCAGGCTATAGAAGGAGACAACAGATCTGGGACCAGGCTATAGGAGACAACAGATCTGGGACCAGGCTATAGAAGGAGACAACAGATCTGGGACCAGGCTATAGAAGGAGACAACAGATCTGGGACCAGGCTATAGGAGACAACAGATCTGGGAGCCCCACACACACACACACACTACCTTCATCTGTTTCTGCAGTTCATTGCTGAGGATGTGGATAGCCTCTCCATACCGCCCATCTTTGATCTATAGGAGGAGAATAGAGTTAGCAGATAGATAATGTAATATTTTATAACTATCTAGCTAGCTATGTTGTCACACTTAGTTCGTTCGCTAGCGTTTAGGCTATAGTCTGAGCCTTGAAATTGAAGGGTCTGTCAGGCTAGCTTAATCAAAGCCTACCTTATTGTGACGTTAGCTAGCTTGAATTCGCTATATAATCAACATGATAACTTGATAAAATACCACAAGTTAAAATAACCAGTTTCATTATCAGTTAGCTAGCTATCATGGCTAGCGTTAGTAACCATGGTATGTAACGTTCGCTATGCAAGCGACCAACTTCTCACCATTTTGTAGACAGTGGCGGTGTATTCGCCGTCTTTAATCGTTGTCAGTGTCATGATTTTGCCGCTAAATCTACAGTTCTCAAAGGTAAGACTATTTTCACGCGAAAAATGATTGCCGATTCACCAATAATCCCAATTAACGCACCATGTTTTCGGCGTTATTTACTTCTCTACACATTCAACGCACAGGAAGTGTTACTTAGCAACCGTACCGGAAACGGAAACCCCGACGTTGAATAACTTTAAAACAACCAATGAGGAGCGTCTGTTGTGAGATTAGAGATTGACAGAGACCTTTAGTGGCCAAAAGGCTGTTTTAGTATGGGCAGCACCATTGAAGGCTTCCACCATGTTTCTGCCATTTTAAAGTAGTCAACTGGGTGGGGATTCCTATGGGTTGTAGCACAGACTATCCATTATATTGACCAGAATTTAAAGTGGCCGCTCTAACAATGAAAATAAATGTGTTAAAAAATGGAAGGCAGCGGGAGGAGGCAATATCAGGTGGGACCATTCTAGACAATGAGAGGGCAGATTCGTGTGTGAATAACATGCACAACTTTGATATTATGTGTTTTTTCCTCAAAGTTGTCGGGATGTCACGTGTCCTAGTTATATCAGTACACTCCTAACAACCTAAACCTTATGAAACTTATATTCCATCAAATAAACCACACATAAAGATGAGTCATCTATCTATTTCTTTGTGTAGGACACTTTCCCAGCAAAGAACATTTTCCAATTTTCTAATAAATGGAAAACACCAGTTGATGAGATTTAATGCTGCCCACCCCTTCATTATCATGACAAGGTATGTTGAGATATATATAATGAAAACCTCTATAGAAGTTTTAATAAATTACTATTATTATTATTATTATTATTAGGTTGTGGTGGACTGTCATAATCACTGTAGTTAGTATGCAAACTAAAAGTGTGCATACTTCCACCTGGAGGGTGTTGTCTGAATAGGTATAAAGACAAGTTTGGTGATTTACTGACACCTGGAGGGTGTCTGTTGTCTCTATCATTCTCTATGGTGTGTACCTGCTGTAGGCAAGGCATGTGTATGAACAGCTGGCTTCTGAAGAATGCCACCCAAGGATACACCTCAGGGAAAGCTTTTCATTTACTGATGATTATACAGGTACAAATCATAGACCCATAGGACTAACTGGAACTGATGATGAATTTAACCCATTATGCATTTAACCCATTAGGAATGTAACCCATTAAGAATTTAACCCATTATGAATTTAACCCATTATGAATTTAACCCATTATGAATTTAACCCATTATCAATTTAACCCATTATGAATTTAACCCATTAGGAATGTAATCCATTATCAATTTAACCCATTAAGAATTTAACCCATTATGAATTTAACCCATTATGAATTTAACCCATTATGAATTTAACCCATTATCAATTTAACCCATTATGAATTTAACCCATTATGAATTTAACCCATTATCAATTTAACCCATTATGCATTTAACCCATTATGAATTTAACCCATTATGCATTTAACCCATTAGGAATTTAACCCATTAGGAATTTAACCCATTATCAATTTAACCCATTATGAATTTAACCCATTAGGAATTTAACCCATTAGGAATTTAACCCATTAGGAATTTAACCCATTAGGAATTTAACCCACCTTCCACAATATCATTAAACATTTTATCCTCAGACTAAGATCGGGTGTATTTGATTGAACAATTAAAAATAAAATAGGTTATCCTCTGATTGGGCCCAGTCTACGTGGTTTGCAGTCAACAACAGGCCTACGTCTACAGTGGCAAGAAAAAGTATGTGAACCCATAGGCTAATGACTTCCCCAAAAGCTAATTGAAGTCAGGAGTCAGCTAACCTGGAGTCCATTCAATGAGACGATATTGGAGCTGTTGGTTAGAGCTGCCTTGCCCTATAAAAACACTCACAAAATTTGAGTTTGCTATTCACAAAAAGCATTGCCTGATGTGACCCATGCCTCGAACAAAAGAGATCGCAGAAGACCTAAGATTAAGAATTGTTGACAGCAATAAAGCTGGGAAGGGTTACAAAAGTATCTCTAAAAGCCTTGATGTTCATCAGTCCACGGTAAGACAAATTGTCTATAAATGGAGAAAGTTCAGCACTGTTGCTACTCTCCCTAGGAGTGGCCGTCCTGCAAAGATGACTGCAAGAGCACAGTGCAGAATGCTCAATGAGGTTAAGAAGAATCCTAGCGTCAGCTAAAGACTTACAGAAATCTCTGGAACATGCTAACATCTCTGACGAGTCTGCAATACGTAAAACACTAAACAAGAATGGTGTTTATGGGAGGACACCACGGAAGAAGCCACTGCTGCCCCAAAAAAACAGTGCTGCACGTCTGACGTTCGCAAAAGTGCACCTGGATGTTCCACAGCGCTACCGGCAAAATATTCTGTGGACAGATGAAACTAAAGTTGAGTTGTTTGGAAAGAACAGACAACACTATGTGTGAAGAAAAAAGGCACAGCACACCAACATCAAAACCTCATCCCAACCTTAAAGTATGGTGGAAGGAGCATCATGGTTTGGTGCTGCTTTGCTGCCTCAGGGCCTGGACAGCTTGCTATCAGACGGAAAAATACATTCCCAATTCATCAAGACGTTTTGCAGGAGAATGTTAGGCTATCTGTCCGCCAATTGAAGTTCAACAGAAGTTGGGTGATGAAACAGGACAACGACCCAAAACACAGAAGTAAATCGACAACAGAAAATACACCTTCTGGAGTGGCCCAGTCAGTCCTGACCTCAACCCGATTGAGATGCTGTGGCATGACCTCAAGAGAGCAGTTCACACCAGACATCCCAAGAATATTGCTGAACTGAAGCAGTTTTGTAAAGAGGAATGGTCCAACATTCCTCCTGACCATTGTACAGGTCTGATCCGCAACTACAGAAAACGTTTGGTTGAGGTTATTGCTGCCAAAGGAGGCTCAACCAGTTACTAAATCCAAGGGTTCACATACTTTTCCCACCCTGCACTGTGAATGTTTACACGGTGTGTTCAATAAAGACATGAAAACGCATAATTGTTTGTGTGTTATTAGTTTAAGCAGACTGTGTTTGTATATTGTTGTGACTTAGATGAAGATCAGATCAAATTTTATTACCAATTTATGCAGAAATACAGATATTTCCAAAGGGTTCACATATTTTTTCTTGCCACTGTATACTATTGACAGGTCACTCACAGTAACAACAGTTCTACATCTATACTACTTAAAGGGAGAATTTGTTGAGGCTTTTCCCCTCTGGATAGGGTGTATGAAAACAACAGGTGTGTGTGAGCACTTCCTTCCTTCCTTCCAGTAAATACATGTTATTCCATTCAGTAAGGTATTTCAGTAAATACATATTATTCCATTCAGTAAAGTATGCATAAATTAGTGTTTTAATATGCATTTCTGGACAGGTATTTCCGACAATTGGAAGACACTGTGCTGACTAAAACCTAGAAATTCATGTATGATGCACATTAGAGAGTAGCAGTACTGTAAAAGAGGGGTTGGCAAGAACGTGGGATATGTCATTCTATGGGTAATTTCATGGTGCCTCTGCTCAAAAACATGTGTGGGCTAAAACACAGTCAGGACAGAACTGAGTGTGAAAGAGAGAGAGATGAACACAGTTGGAACAGAATATCCCACATTCAGAACACAGTGGACCTGAGGGCAGGAATAATCCAAACCACACTCCACACACAGCACCGCCAACGAGTCTCTCTCTCTTTCTCTCTCTCTCTCTTGTGTGTGTGTGTGTGTGTGTGTGTATGTTTGTGTGTGTAGAGGGTGTGTGCTCTCTGTTTATATAATGAATCCCACAGTAGTTAGAGAGCTATTCTATGTGCTGCTGTGGTGGCAGACTCAGTAGGAGTTGAGACTGAGGCCCAGTGAAGAAGCAGTAGGAGTTGAGATACAGGGAAAACACTATCTTCATCAACCAGGTACGTACATCAGGTGACTAGTTCTCTGCTTGCTCTTTGAGGTCTTGGCTGGGTAACTGGAAAACACATACTGGGCTTTAGAAAACATCATTGATTGATTGACACATTTTTGGCATATTTTTGAGTAAGAGACTGGAGACAATGATGAACACCATGGGCTGGTTTCCCGGACACAGA
>NC_138293.1:99627500-99737500 GCF_965601325.2 Salmo salar
CTTGTTTATACAGCACCCCTAAATGTTCTATTTAGAACCCCAATAACCCTTTTCTTGAAATGTGGGGTTCTATATAGAACACATGAAGCAAGCAATATAACGTTTTTCTAATCACCTAATCAGGGTCTTGATGATTGGTTGGATTGCTGAACTAGGTGTCTTAGTGCTGGTATGGAACTAAACCCTGCAGTCCCTGCTCTTGTAATGCTCCAGCGATCGAGGTGTCAGTTGCTATGTAAATCCTCTTGAGGGAGACAGTGGCTTCTGTTATCCCTCCCTCTCACAGTCCACACTACCAGAAGTGGATCTATCTGGCATGCAAACCAATATACATTTTGTTTTTGTATTTTACCCCCTTCTTTTCTCCCCAATTTCGATCTTGTCTCATCGCTGCAACTCCCCAACGGGCTCGGGAGGCGAAGGTCGAGTCATGTGTCCTCCGACACATGACCCGCCAAACCGCGCTTCTTAACACCTGCCTGCTTAACCCGGAAGCCAGCTGCACCAATGTGTCGGAGGAAACACCGTTCAACTGATGACCGTAGTCAGCCTGCAGGCACCCGGCCCACCACAAGGAGTTGTTAGAGCGCGATGAGCCAAGTAAAGCCCCCCTGGCTACACCCTCCCCTAACCAATTGTGCGCCTCCCTATGGGACTCCTGATCCCAATCACGGCCAGTTGTGATACAGCCAGGGATCAAACCCAGGTCTGTAGTGACACCTCCAGCACTGTGATGCAGTGGCTTAGACCACTCGGGATATATATATATATATATATATATATATATATATATATGAAATACATTTTTGAATTGGTTCAAATTAGCACTTGTTCATCAAGCTGCCTCACGCTACATAGTGCACTATATAGGGAGTAGGGTGCCATTTGGTAAAGCCTATCAGGTTATCCTACTGGAGGAATATACTTGACTTATATCACTGTCCTTGTTTCTTCAATGAAGGTACGGTAACCTTCTGTTTTGTTCACAGGCTCTGCAATAGACTAGTGTCCTGTCCAGGGGTGTCCTGTACATCAAGCTGTCTCACTACAGAAACAGGAGATAGACTAGCATCCTGTCCAGGGGGTGTACCGCACATCAAGCTGTCTCACTACAGAAACAGGAGATAGACTAGTGTCCTGTCCAGGGGGTGTGTACTGTACATCAAGCTGTCTCACTACAGAAACAGGAGATAGACTAGTGTCCTGTCCAGGCCGCGTGTACTGTACGTCAAGCTGTCTCACTACAGAAACAGGAGATAGACTAGTGTCCTGTCCAGGCCGTGTGTACTGTACATCAAGCTGTCTCACTACAGAAACAGGAGATAGACTAGTGTCCTGTCCAGGCCGTGTGTACTGTACATCAAGCTGTCTCACTACAGAAACAGGAGATAGACTAGTGTCCTGTCCAGGCCGTGTGTACTGTACATCAAGCTGTCTCACTACAGAAACAGGAGATAGACTAGTGTCCTGTCCAGGCCGTGTGTACTGTACATCAAGCTGTCTCACTACAGAAACAGGAGATAGACTAGTGTCCTGTCCAGGCCGTGTGTACTGTACATCAAGCTGTCTCACTACAGAAACAGGAGATAGACTAGTGTCCTGTCCAGGCCGTGTGTACTGCACATCAAGCTGTCTCACTACAGAAACAGGAGATAGACTAGTGTCCTGTCCAGGCCGTGTGTACTGTACATCAAGCTGTCTCACTACAGAAACAGGAGATAGACTAGTGTCTTGTCCAGTGGGTGTCCTGTACATCAAGCTGTCTCACTACAGAAACAGGAGATAGACTAGTGTCCTGTCCAGGCCGTGTGTACTGTACATCAAGCTGTCTCACTACAGAAACAGGAGATAGACTAGTGTCCTGTCCAGGCCGTGTGTACTGTACATCAAGCTGTCTCACTACAGAAACAGGAGATAGACTAGTGTCCTGTCCAGGCCGCGTGTACTGTACGTCAAGCTGTCTCACTACAGAAACAGGAGATAGACTAGTGTCCTGTCCAGGCCGTGTGTACTGTACATCAAGCTGTCTCACTACAGAAACAGGAGATAGACTAGTGTCCTGTCCAGGCCGCGTGTACTGTACATCAAGCTGTCTCACTACAGAAACAGGAGATAGACTAGTGTCCTGTCCAGGCCGCGTGTACTGTACATCAAGCTGTCTCACTACAGAAACAGGAGATAGACTAGTGTCCTGTCCAGACCGTGTGTACTGTACGTCAAGCTGTCTCACTACAGAAACAGGAGATAGACTATTGTCCTGTCCAGGCCGTGTGTACTGTACGTCAAGCTGTCTCACTACAGAAACAGGAGATAGACTAGTGTCCTGTCCAGGCCGTGTGTACTGCACGTCAAGCTGTCTCACTACAGAAACAGGAGATAGACTAGTGTCCTGTCCAGGCCGTGTGTACTGCACGTCAAGCTGTCTCACTACAGAAACAGGAGATAGACTAGTGTCCTGTCCAGGCCGTGTGTACTGCACGTCAAGCTGTCTCACTACAGAAACAGGAGATAGACTAGTGTCCTGTCCAGGCCGTGTGTACTGCACGTCAAGCTGTCTCACTACAGAAACAGGAGATAGACTAGTGTCCTGTCCAGGCCGTGTGTACTGCACGTCAAGCTGTCTCACTACAGAAACAGGAGATAGACTAGTGTCCTGTCCAGGCCGTGTGTACTGCACGTCAAGCTGTCTCACTACAGAAACAGGAGATAGACTAGTGTCCTGTCCAGGCCGTGTGTACTGCACGTCAAGCTGTCTCACTACAGAAACAGGAGATAGACTAGTGTCCTGTCCAGGCCGTGTGTACTGCACGTCAAGCTGTCTCACTACAGAAACAGGAGATAGACTAGTGTCCTGTCCAGGCCGTGTGTACTGCACGTCAAGCTGTCTCACTACAGAAACAGGAGATAGACTAGTGTCCTGTCCAGGCCGCGTGTACTGTACGTCAAGCTGTCTCACTACAGAAACAGGAGATAGACTAGTGTCCTGTCCAGGCCGCGTGTACTGTACGTCAAGCTGTCTCACTACAGAAACAGGAGATAGACTAGTGTCCTGTCCAGGCCGCGTGTACTGTACGTCAAGCTGTCTCACTACAGAAACAGGAGATAGACTAGTGTCCTGTCCAGGCCGCGTGTACTGTACGTCAAGCTGTCTCACTACAGAAACAGGAGATAGACTAGTGTCCTGTCCAGGCCGCGTGTACTGTACGTCAAGCTGTCTCACTACAGAAACAGGAGATAGACTAGTGTCCTGTCCAGGCCGCGTGTACTGTACGTCAAGCTGTCTCACTACAGAAACAGGAGATAGACTAGTGTCCTGTCCAGGCCGTGTGTACTGTACATCAAGCTGTCTCACTACAGAAACAGGAGATAGACTAGTGTCCTGTCCAGGCCGTGTGTACTGTACATCAAGCTGTCTCACTACAGAAACAGGAGATAGACTAGTGTCCTGTCCAGGCCGTGTGTACTGTACATCAAGCTGTCTCACTACAGAAACAGGAGATAGACTAGTGTCCTGTCCAGAGGTGTACTGTACGTCAAGCTGTCTCACTACAGAAACAGGAGATAGACTAGTGTCCTGTCCAGAGGTGTACTGTACATCAAGCTGTCTCACTACAGAAACAGGAGATAGACTAGTGTCCTGTCCAGGCCGTGTGTACTGTACATCAAGCTGTCTCACTACAGAAACAGGAGATAGACTAGTGTCCTGTCCAGGCCGTGTGTACTGTACATCAAGCTGTCTCACTACAGAAACAGGAGATAGACTAGTGTCCTGTCCAGGCCGTGTGTACTGTACATCAAGCTGTCTCACTACAGAAACAGGAGATAGACTAGTGTCCTGTCCAGGCCGTGTGTACTGTACATCAAGCTGTCTCACTACAGAAACAGGAGATAGACTAGTGTCCTGTCCAGGCCGTGTGTACTGTACATCAAGCTGTCTCACTACAGAAACAGGAGATAGACTAGTGTCCTGTCCAGGCCGTGTGTACTGTACATCAAGCTGTCTCACTACTGTCTCTGTACGTCAGTTTTAACACAGATTCGCATTGAAGTATTTTTTCTCCAAAGTTGTTTTTTTCCCTTCACAGTTTCTATTAGTTCAGAAAGTGTTGTAACTTAGGTAAACATGTGCAACACAAAACACTTCAAAGGGAATACGTGTTAAAACATGTTACAGTACTTATTGCAGACACACCTACGAGTGAAATGTCTGAGTGAGCACTTTCCCACATTATAAGAAGTGAACTGCATCTGTTGTAAAGTTAGAACAAAATAGTAGCTAATGGATACTTGTGGATACCTTGACACATAACTTTATCCCGACAACAAAATTGTAGCTTTTGGACTAGCCCAATGAATAGGCCTATCAGACCGGTGGGATACCAATTGCACCAGCTATAAACAGGTAGTTTATGTGTATTTTAACATTAACAACATCTGATCTAACAGTACCACAAAGTGTTTTTCTAAAATCCGATATGGCTATATTTCGATTCATAACATTTAGAATTTAAACTTTTTCAGGATGAGAAAAACATTTTCTGCTAAATGCCCAACACAGTGTGAAATGCACAGAAACAATAGCCTAACTGTAGGCTGATTTTTACCTCAACACAGTGTGAAATACACATAGAAACAACAGCCTAAATGTAGGCTGATTTTGATGGCCGGCAGTCATGATATTCTGAATATTTCCCCACCGGGGGATGTGAGCATGGCATTTTCATAGTTTTAGTCAAATTCTGTTGATATCTTAATGACATCTATAGACTCCTCCATTGAGAAATATATATACAGTACCAGTCAAAGGTTTGTACACACCTACTCATTCAAGGCTTTTTCTTTATTTTTTACTATTTTCTACATTGTAGAATAATGGTGAAGACATAAAAACTATGAAATAACACATATGGAATCATGTAGTAACCCAATTTTCTTTAAACAAATCAAAATATATTTTATATTTGAGATTCTTCAAAGTAGCCACCCTTTGCCTTGATGACAGCTTTGCACACTCTTGGCATTCTCTCAACCATCTTCTTGAGGTAGTCACCTGGAATGCATTTCAATTAATTTCCTTATTATTTCCTTCTTAATGCGTTTGAACCAATCAGTTGTGTTGTGACAAGGTAGGGGTGGTATACAGAACATAGCCCTATTTGGTAAAAGACCAAGTCCATATTATGTCAAGAACAGCTCAAATAAGCAAAGAGAAACGACAGTCCATCATTACTTTAAGACGGTCAGTCAATACGGAACATCTGAAGAACTTTTAAAGTTTCTTCAAGTGTTGCTGCAAAAACCATCAAGCGCTATGATGAAACTGGTTCTCATGAGGACCGCCACAGGAAAGGAAGACCCAGAGTTACCTCTGCTGCAGAGGATAAGTTCATTAGCGTTACCAGCCTCAGAAATTGCAGCCCAAATAAAGGCTTCACAGAGTTCAAGTAACAGACACATCTCAACATCAACTGTTCAGAGGAGACTGCGTGAATCAAGCCTTCATGGTCAAATTGATGCAAAGAAACCACTACTAAAGGACACCAATAATAAGAAGAGACTTGCTTGGGCCAAGAAACACGAGCAATGGACATTAGACCACGAGCAGTGGAAATCTGTCCTTTGGTCTGATGAATCCAAATTTGATATTTTTGGTTCCAACCGCTGTGTCTTTGTGAGACGCAGAGAAGGTGAACGGATGATCTCTGCATGTGTGGTTTCCACCGTGAAGCATAGAGGAGGAGGTGTGATGGTGTGGGGGTGCTTTGCTGGTGACACTCTCAGTGATTTATTTAGACATACTGTATGTCTCCATAGCCACCGTCTCCGCTTGCGACAGGGGGTACACGTGACTCCTAGGAAGAACAGCATCTACCATGAGATTTATCGCACAATCCCCCTGTCGATGGGGTAGTAATTGAGTCGCCTTCTTTTTACAGAAGGCGAGAGCCAAATCGGCATATTCAGGGGGAATGCGCACGGTGGAGACCTGGTCTGGACTTTCCACCGTAGTAGCATTAACGGAAACCCCTACACACCTACCTGAGTACTCTCGCGACCACCCCGTGAGAGCCCTCTGTGGCCAAGAAAAAGTGGGGTTATGACTAGTTAACCAAGGTAGGCCCAGCACCATGGGATACGCAGGAGTGTCAATAAGGAAAAGACAGATTTTTTCCTTGTGACCCCCCTGCGTCACCATACTCAAAGGAGCCGTGGTCTCGCTGATAAACCCTGACCCTAATGGTCGACTATCTAAGGAGTGAACGGGGAAAGGCACATCCACGGGTACAATGGGGATCCCCAAACTATGAGCAAATGCTTGATGAATGAAATTTCCAGCCGCGCCTGAATCTACTAGCGCCTTATGCTGGGAACGCAGGGAAATTTCAGGAAAAGTGACAGACACAAATATCTGTGCAACAGAGGGCTCTGGATGAGAATGGTGCCTACTCACCTGGGGTGGCACCAGAGCGCCCTGCCTGCTGCCTCGAATCCCAGAGGAACCAACCCGGCACCGACCAGCAGTGTGACCTCTGCGGCCACAGATGGTGCACGAGCGGGAACCCCCTCCGGTCTCCCTGCGCACCGCCCCTCCCAGTTCCATGGGTATAGGAGAGGGTGTGTGGGAGGATGGAACCACCAGACCCCGATCTGGACGTCCGCGAGCAGCCAGCGGGTTGTCCAGCCGGATGGATAAATCCACCAGCTGGTCGAAGGTGAGGGTGGCGTCTCTGCAGGCCAGCTCCCGACGGACGTCCTCACGCAGACTGCAGTTGTAATGGTCGATCAGGGCCCTGTGATTCCATCCCGCACCGGCTGCCAGGGTCCTGAACTCCAGGGCAAACTCCTGGACGCTCCTCATCTCCTGCCTCAGATGGTAGAGGCGCTCACCCACCGCTCTGCCCTCGGGTGGGCGGTCGAAGACTGCCCGAAAACGGCGGGTGAACTCCTCATAACGGTCCAACGCCGCATCTCCCTCTCCACACACAGTGCTGGCCCATTCCAGGGCTCTCCCGGTGAGGCACGAGACGAGGGCGAAACTCTTTTCACGGTCTGATGAAACTGGGTGGACCGTGGCCAGATAAAGGTCTAATTGGAGGAGGAAACCCTGGCAGCTGGCAGTACTTCCGTCATACCCCTGAGGCATGGATAGACGGATTCCACCGGGTTCAGGTTGAGAAGGGGTGCTCAGTATAGACCCCGGTGAGTGTCCGCTAAATGACCAAAATGTAAATGTTTGTGTGAAAATGAACATACCAAAATGAACTGCAAATCACACTGGATATTATTATTGGCCCTATTTCGGGTCAGAGTTCATTAGAAGAATACTCAGCATGCTTTGCGATCATTTTTACATATACAATTAAACGTAGTCCATTTAGCAGACACTCTTATCACACCATAGCTCCATCAGAGTTTTGATACCAATGCAGGGTGAAAGGGGGACACAAAATGGTGAACCACTATAAAAATGGTATGGAAAAGTGTTTTGTATTTAAAAAATACAAATTACAGCTCTCTAAAGTATCTTGTTACAAAATACATTGGAGTGTAGTTCAGCCCAGTGTAATACAAATTACTAAATACTCAGCAGTAATTGAAACACATATTTGAAATACATGAAACAGAAATAGGCCTACTGCCCATCTGTGATTATCAACCTTTCTACCATAAAAGCGTTGCAAGAGATTTAGTGCAGTGTTTCTCAAGCTTTGTTCCGTGGACCTGCGTCAGTCAGTGGGATGTTGCTGGCCGGTCCCTGAGATGATTAACTGACACTAATGCAGTCAGTTGTACAGTGCTAGTTTGAATGTAAGCAGTCCCCCAAGGAGGAGAAACCATAGCTCACCGGTCCCCCAAGGAGGAGAAACCATAGCTCACCGGTCCCCCAAGGAGGAGAAACCATAGCTCACCGGTCCCCCAAGGAGGAGAAACCATAGCTCACCGGTCCCCCAAGGAGGAGAAACCATAGCTCACCGGTCCCCCAAGGAGGAGAAACCATAGCTCACCGGTCCCCCAAGGAGGAGAAACCATAGCTCACCGGTCCCCCAAGGAGGAGAAACCATAGCTCACCGGTCCCCCAAGGAGGAGAAACCATAGCTCACCGGTCCCCCAAGGAGGAGAAACCATAGCTCACCGGTCCCCCAAGGAGGAGAAACCATAGCTCACCAATCCCCCAAGGAGGAGAAACCATAGCTCACCAGTCCCCCAAGGAGGAGAAACCATAGCTCACCGGTCCCCCAAGGAGGAGAAACCATAGCTCACCGGTCCCCCAAGGAGGAGAAACCATAGCTCACCGGTCCCCCAAGGAGGAGAAACCATAGCTCACCGGTCCCCCAAGGAGGAGAAACCATAGCTCACCGGTCCCCCAAGGAGGAGAAACCATAGCTCACCGGTCCCTAAAAGGAGAAAAGGGTTGATAACCTTCACTGTAGCTCAAACATCTGGGCCTGTGTCCTAAAAGCATCTCAGACTAGTGCTGGTCTAGGATCAGGTCCCCCTGTCCATTTAATCTTATTCACTATGATTCTAAGGGTTGAAACTGATCCTAGATCTGTCACGACTCCCGCCGAAGTCGGCCCCTCTCCTTGTTCGGGCGGCGTTCGGCGGTCGACGTCACCGGCTTACTAGTTGCCACCGATCTATGTTTCACTGTTCGTTTGGTTTTGTCTTTATTGTGCACACCTGTTTTTGATTTCCCTAATTATGTTTATTATTTAACCCTCTGCATTTCCTGTTTGTCTTGTCGGTGATTGCTTCCTGTTTTGTGTTCTTGGAGGGGTTGTTCCCCAATCCTGTATTTTGTATTAGAAGAAGTTTATTCATGAATTTTAGTAAACACGTATTTTGTTTACACTCATCCATGTGTCCTGCGCCTGACTCCGACACTTCTCCTAACTAGTGCATTACAGAATCACCGACCCCAGCATAATGGAGTCAGCAGGAGCAGCTAGCCCTCCTATTTCGATAAAGGAGCGCGTCCAGCAGCACGCGATAAGCTTACAGAGTCCCGGGACAGCCATGGATCGCGTGATGCAGACTATGGAGAGAATTGAAAGAAGAGGGGTTCCCTTCAACCCAGCTATTCAACCACCACCAGCACCTCATCATACACCCATACCCACCCATCCGTCGTCAGTATCCAGTGGGATTCGGCTCTCGCTCCCGGGAGCGTATGACGGAACAGCTGCCGGGTGCCAGGGGTTCCTACTCCAGCTGGAGCTCAACCTGGTGGCTGTCCAGCCGGTACCCTCAGGACGCGAGAGAGTGAGTGCCCTCATCTCCTGTCTGACTGGTAAAGCCCTGGAGTGGGCCAACGCCATCTGGGGAGAGGAAGACCCGACTCGGGATAATTACGAGGACTTCTCCCGCCGCTTTCGGGCAGTATTTGATCATCCACAAGAAGGAAGAGCGGCGGGAGAGCGCTTGCTACAGTTAAGACAGGGGATGAGGAGCGCTCAGGATTTTGCGCTGGACTTTAGAACTCTGGCGGGGGGTGCGGGATGGAATGAACGGGCCCTGATCGACCACTACAGGTGTAGTTTGCGAGAGGATGCTCGTAGGGAGCTAGCCTGCAGGGACACCACCCTCCACCAAGGGACACATGCTCAGCGCAGGTAGTGGAGTATATTAGAATATCATCTATGTCGGGGTCCGTTGGTTCCATCCCCCAGCCCCTTAGACCCTACTCCTATGGAGTTGGGAGGGGCTGGTACTAGGGAGACTGGAGGGGAAACCATTCCATGCACTAGAGGTGACCGCAGAGGGCAGACTGCTGGTCGGTGCTGGGGAGGTTTTCCAGGTAGTCGAGGTGGCTGGTGGAACACTGGTGGTTCATCTCAGGTGAGTAGGCACACAACTCACCCAGTCCCCCCTGTTGCTCATATGTGGTTATCTATAGGATTTCTGGGGTTTTCCCCGCATTCCCAGCATAAGGCGTTAGTAGATTCAGGCGCAGCTGGGAACTTTATTGATCGGTCCTTGGCCCATAGATTAGGGAATCCTATTGTTCCAGTTGATGTTCCCTTCCCTGTACATGCCCTAGATAGTCGTCCTTTGGGGTCGGGGCTGATTAGGGAGGTCACAGCTCCCATTGCTATGGTAACGCAGGGGGGGCATGAGGAGAGGATTAGTCTCTTTCTGATTGACGCTCCTGCGTTTCCCGTTGTGTTGGGTCTTCCCTGGTTGGCTTCCCATGATCCTATTATTTCGTGGCAACAGAGGGTTCTCAAGGGATGGTCCTGTCAGTGTTCAGGGAGGTGTTTAGGTGTTTCCTTAGGTGCCACTACGGTGGAAAGTCCAAACCAGGTCTCCACCATGCACATTCCTCCCGAATATGCCGATTTGGCAATCGCCTTCTGTAAAAGGAAGGCGACTCAATTACCACCCCATCGACCGGGGGATTGTGCGATAAATCTCCTGGAGGGCGCTGCACTTCCCAGGAGTCATGTGTATCCTCTGTCACAGGAGGAGACGGCGGCTATGGAAACATATGTCACCAAATCTCTGGGACAGGGATACATTCGGCCCTCCATTTCACCTGTCTCCTCGAGTTTCTTTTTTGTGAAGAAGAAGGATGGAGGTTTACGCCGTGCATTGACTATCGAGGTTTGAACCAGATTACGGTAAAATACAGTTACCCGCTGCCTCTTATCGGTAGTATGACGGAGTCATTGCTCGGGGCGCGCTTCTTCACAAAATTGGACCTCAGGAGCGCATACAACCTGGTGCGTATCAAGGGAGGGGATGAGTGGAAGACGGCATTTAGCACCACTTCTGGGCACTATGAGTACCTCGTCATGCCGTATGGGTTAATGAATGCTCAATCCGTTTTCCAATCATTTGTGGATGAGATCTTCAGGGACCTGCACGGGTGGGGTGTAGTGGTGTACATAGATGATATTCTAATATACTCCACTACCCGCGCTGAGCATGTGTCCCTTGTACGAATGGTGCTTGGTCGACTGTTGGAGCATAACCTTTACGTCAAGGCGGAGAAATGTCTGTTCTTTCAACAGTCCGTCTCCTTCCTTGGGTACCGTTTGTCCGCGTCAGGGGTGGAGATGGAGACTAACCGCATTTCAGCCGTGCGTAATTGGCCGACTCCAACCACGGTAAAGGAGGTGCAGCGGTTTTTAGGGGTTGCCAACTACTACCGGAGGTTTATCCGGGGTTTTGGCCAGGTGGCGGCTCCCATTACCTCCTTACTGAAGGGGGGACCGGTGCGATTGCGGTGGTCGGCTGAGGCGGACAGAGCTTTTGGTAACCTGAAGGCTCTGTTTACCACGGCTCCAGTGCTGACGCATCCTGATCCCTCCTTAACGTTCATAGTTGAGGTGGACGCATCCGAGGCTGGAATAGGGGCTGTGCTATCTCAGCGCTCGGGTAAGCCACCAAAACTCCGCACCTGTGCTTTCTTTTCGAAGAAGCTCAGCCTGGCGGAGCGAAACTAGGATGTGGGGGATAGGGAGTTGTTAGCTGTTGTCGGGGCTCTGAAAGCGTGGAGACATTGGCTTGAGGGGGCTAGACACCCTTTCCTCATTTGGACTGACCACCGAAATCTGGAGTATATTCGGGCAGCGAGGAGACTGAACCCTCGCCAGGCTAGGTGGGCTATGTTTTTCACACGCTTTGTTTTCAATCTTTCCTACAAACCAGGTTCCCAAAACGTCAAGGCAGATGCACTGTCCCGGCTGTATGGTACAGAGGAGCGGTCCACAGAGCCCACTCCCATAATTCCAGCTTCATGCCTGGTGGCACCGGTGGTATGGGAGGTGGACGCGGACATCGAACGGGCGTCACGTGCAGAACCCACTCCCTCCCAGTGTCCCGTTGGACGCGTGTACGTGCCGTTTGATGTTCGCGATCGTTTGATCTGTTGGGCCCACACATCACCCTCTGCTGGTCATCCTGGTATCGGTCGGACGGTGCGCTGCCTTACGGGGAAGTACTGGTGGCCCACGTTAGCTAAGGACGTGTGGGTTTATGTATCCTCATGTTCAGTATGCGCACAGTGCAAGGCACCTAGACATCTGCCCAGAGGGAAATTACAACCCCTTCCCGTTCCGCAACGACCGTGGTCACACCTATCGGTGGATTTCGTGATGGATCTCCCCCCGTCACGGGGTAACACCACGATCCTGGTCGTTGTGGATCGGTTTTCTAAGTCCTGCCGTCTCCTTCCTTTGCCCGGTCTCCCTACAGCTCTACAGACTGCGGAGGCCCTGTTCACCCATGTATTTCGGCACTACGGGGTGCCTGAGGATATAGTGTCTGATCGGGGTCCCCAATTTACGTCTAGAGTCTGGAGGGCGTTTATGGAATGCCTGGGGGTCTCGGTCAGCCTTACCTCAGGGTTCCACCCCGAAAGTAACGGGCAGGTGGAAAGATTTAACCAAGAGGTGGGTAGGTTTCTGCAGTCCTATTGCCAGGACCGGCCGGGAGAGTGGGCATCGTTTATCCCTTGGGCAGAGATGGCCCAAAATTCCCTACGCCACTCTTCTACTAACCTTACCCCTTTTCAGTGTGTGCTAGGGTATCAGCCGGTCCTGGCACCATGGCATTAGAGCCAGATCGAGGCTCCTGCGGTGGATGAATGGTTTCGGCACTCGGAGGAGACATGGAACGCTGCCCATGTACGTCTTCAACGAGCCATCAGGCGGCAAAAGGCGAGTGCCGACAGCCACCGCAGTGAGGCCCCGGTTTATGCACCGGGGGATCGGGTCTGGCTCTCGACCCGAAACCTGCCCCTTCACCTGCCCTGCCGGAAGCTGGCTCCGCGGTTTGTGGGGCCATTTAAAGTCCTGAGGAGATTGAACGAGGTTTGTTATAGGTTACAACTCCCCCCTGATTATCATATTAACCCCCCTCAGGCCGGTGGTGGCTGGTCCACTCCAGCAGTCGGAGATGCGGGAGGTTCCTCCGCCCCCTCTGGACATCGAGGGGGCCCCGGCGTACACAGTAAGAGCCCTTATGGACTCTAGACGTCGGGCGAGGGGCCTTCAGTACCTCGTGGAGTGGGAGGGGTACGGCCCGGAGGAGCGAAGCTGGGTACCGGCGGAAGACATCCTGGACCCATCGTTAATCCAGGATTTTCACCGCTTCCGTCCGGATCGCCCTGCTCCCCGTCCTCCGGGTCGTCCCCGAGGCCGGTGTCGGCGCGCTGCTGGAGCCGCGCGTCAGGAGGGGGGTACTGTCACGACTCCCGCCGAAGTCGGCCCCTCTCCTTGTTCCGGCGGCGTTCGGCGGTCGACGTCACCGGCTTACTAGTTGCCACCGATCGATGTTTCACTGTTCGTTTGGTTTTGTCTTAATTGTGTACACCTGTTTTTGATTTCCCTAATTATGTTTATTATTTAACCCTCTGCATTTCCTGTTTGTCTTGTCGGTGATTGTTTCCTGTTTTGTGTTCTTGGAGGGGTTGTTCCCCAATCCTGTATTTTGTATTAGAAGAAGTTTATTCATGAATTTTAGTAAACACGTATTTTGTTTACACTCATCCATGTGTCCTGCGCCTGACTCCGACACTTCTTCTAACTAGTGCATTACAAGATCATAAAACTGACTGAATTGAAGAGGCAGAAAGTAGGTATGGAACACAGCCAAGCCCAGCCCAAGACTAAGATTACTTTCAGTTCAATTTCCTGAACACTCTGGGTTCTTCATGGGTAGTCCTGCCCCCAGAGTAAATAATGACACACACACACACACACACACACACACACACACACACACACACACACACACACACACACACACACACACACACACACACACACACACACACACACACACACACACACACACACACACACACACACACACACACACGCGCGCAACAGAGCTTGCAGGTCATCCAATCAATCACTCACACGGCCTCATACAGATCTACACGGACATTGAGCACCAGAAAAGAGAGTTTACATCTATTTTAAAACACCAGGTACTGTGATTTTTTTAATGTACTTTTTCGTGATCTTGTCTGTCCTTACTAAACAAGTTAGGTCTGTCCTTACTAAACATGTTAGATCTAGTCTGTCCTTACTCAACAAGTTAGGTCTAGTCTGTCCTTACTCAACAAGTTAGGTCTAGTCTGTCCTTACTAAACAAGTTAGGTCTAGTCTGTCCTTACTCAACAAGTTAGGTCTAGTCTGTCCTTACTCAACAAGTTAGGTCTAGTCTGTCCTTACTCAACAAGTTAGGTCTTGTCTGTCCTTACTAAAGAAGTTAGGTCTAGTCTGTCCTTACTAAACAAGTTAGGTCTAGTCTGTCCTTACTAAACAAGTTAGGTCTAGTCTGTCCTTACTAAACAAGTTAGGTCTAGTCTGTCCTTACCAAACAAGTTAGATCTAGTCTGTCCTTACTAAACATGTTAGATCTAGTCTGTCCTTATTAAACAAGTTAGGTCTAGTCTGTCCTTACTCAACAAGTTAGGTCTAGTCTGTCCTTATTCAACAAGTTAGGTCTAGTCTGTCCTTACTAAAGAAGTTAGGTCTAGTCTGTCCTTACTAAACAAGTTAGGTCTAGTCTGTCCTTACTCAACAAGTTAGGTCTAGTCTGTCCTTACTAAACAAGTTAGGTCTAGTCTGTCCTTACTAAACAAGTTAGGTCTAGTCTGTCCTTACTAAACAAGTTAGGTCTAGTCTGTCCTTACTAAACAAGTTAGGTCTAGTCTGTCCTTATTAAACAAGTTAGGTCTAGTCTGTCCTTATTAAACAAGTTAGGTCTAGTCTGTCCTTATTAAACAAGTTAGGTCTAGTCTGTCCTTACTCAACAAGTTAGGTCTAGTCTGTCCTTACTCAACAAGTTAGGTCTAGTCTGTCCTTACGTAGGCAGCGCCACTCCAAGTTAGGTCTAGTCTGTCCTTACTCAACAAGTTAGGTCTAGTCTGTGATGCCCGAATCTAGCTGACAATTAACAACTTGATACTTCATTTGATCTAATTTGAGTTTATTGTTTATGTTCAGATACACCAACAGTTGTAATCTAACGAGCTAAGGATGTGATTCAAAATCAATTATACATACATCACCGGTCAAAAGTTTTAGAACAACTACTCATTCAAGGGTTTTTCTTTATTTTTTACTATTTTCTACATTGTAGAATAATAATGAAGACATCAAAACTATGAAATAACACATATGGAATCATGTAGTATCCAAAATATATTTTATAGTCTTCAAAGCAGCCACCCTTTGATTTAACTAGGCAAGACTGTTAAGAACAAATTCTTATTTACAATGATGGTCTACCCTGGCCAAACCCAGATGACACAGGGACAATTGTGCACTGCCCTATGGGACTCCCAATTACTGCTGGATGTGATTCAGCCTGGATTCAAACCAGGGACTGTAATGACACCTCTTGCACTGAGATGCAGTGCCTTACACCACAGCGCCACTTGGGAGCCTGACTTTATGACAGCTTTGCACACTCTTGGCATTACAGATAAAAAAAAAACATAATTCCACTTTGATATTATGTGGTGTTATGTTTAGACCAGTGACACAAAATCTACATGTAATCAATTTTAAATTCAGACTGTAACACAACAAAATGTGGAAAATGTCAAGGGGTGTGGATACTTTCTGAAGGCACTGTACATGTCGGCAGTTACGATTAAACTACCACAATAGGCTATATGAAAGGCTATATTATGTTGATAAGAAGCTCATTTGATTTGTATAATATATGCATTAAAGCTGTAATACTTAATTGTGAAACTGCCATGTCCATTTGTGATATTACAACATACACTACCGAAGTTACTTCAAACAACCAACGCTGCTTTTTCCCTCAGACATCATTGCATCACGGGACGTGATAGAACAGCAGAGTGTGTAGTGTTTTTGTTTCACCACGGTGCGTGACGCTCCTCACCTCCACTTGGTCAACAAAACAAAAACAATAACAACGCCGGTGGGGCGGACAGTGGCGCATATTCCATCTTTTATTGATCTTAAATGTTCTCCTCATTCCTCAGATCAATATTCCCTGTTCTGTAAGAGCAATGGCCAGGTCAGAGAACATCCCTCTGGAGGAGGAGATGGTGATCATCCTGGACCAATGCGGGCCAGATCTGACATATGTCCTGCATAGCAAGTTTGGATGTACTGCTGTGCTCCATGGTGTTGATGCCGGTGCAGGTGCCATGAAGTTCAAGAAGCCAGGTGAGGAAAGGTTTTCTACCCAGCTGTCAAAGGGCCTCAACAGTAAAAAGACAGTGAAAAATAACACTAGCGAGGCTATATACAGGCACCGGTTAGTCGGGCTGATTGAGGTAGTATGTACATGTAGATATGGTTAAAGTGACTATGCATATATGATAAACAGAGAGTAGCAGTAGTGTAAAAGGAGGGGTGGGTGGCGGGACACAGTGCAGATAGCCCAGTTAACCAATATGCAGGGTCACTGGTTGGTCGGGTCAATTGAGGTAGTATGTACATGAATGTATAGTTAAAGTGACTATGCATATGTGATAAACAGAGAGTAGCAGCAGCGTAAAAAGAGGGGTGGGGGGGGGGGGGCACACAATGCAAATAGTCCGGGGACCCATTTGATTACCTGTTCAGGAGTCTTATGGCTTGGGGGTAAAAACTGTTGAGAAGCCTTTTTGTCCTAGACTTGGCACTCCGGTACCGCTTGCCATGCGGTAGAAGAGAGAACAGTCTATGACTGGGGTGGCTGGGGTCTTTGACAATTTTTTGGGCCTTCCTTGGTAGAGGACCTGTAGAGGTCCTGAATGGCAGGCAGCTTAGCCCCAGTGATGTACTGGGCCGTACGCACTACCCTCTGAAGTGCCTTGCGGTCGGAAGCCGAGCAATTGCCGTGCCAGGCAGTGGTACAACCAGTCAGGATGCTCTCGATGTTGCAGCTGTAGAACCTTTTGAGGATCTCAGGACCCATGCCAAATCTTTTTAGTTTCCTGAGGGGGGATAGGCTTTGTCATGCCCTCTTCATTACTGTCTTGGTGTGTTTGAACCATTTTAGTTTGTTGTTGATGTGGACACAAAGGAACTTGAAGCTCTCAACCTGCTCCACTACAGCCCCGTCGATGAGAATGGGGGTGTGCTCGGTCCTCCTTTTCCTGTAGTCCACAATAATTTCCTTAGTCTTGGTTACGTTGAGGGATAGGTTGTTATTCTGGCACCACCCAGCCAGGTCTCTGACCTCCTCCCTATAGGCTGTCTCGTCGTTGTCGGTGATCAGGCCTACCACTGTTGTGTCATCTGCAAACTTAATGATGGTGTTGGAGTCGTGCCTGGCCATGCAGTCGTGGGTGAACAGGGAGTACAGGAGGGGACTGAGCACACACCCCTGAGGGCCCGCTGTGTTGAGGATCAGCGTGGCAGATGTGTTGCTACCTACCTTCACCACCTAGGGGCGGCCCATCAGGAAGTCCAGGATCCAGTTGCAGAGGGAGGTGTTTAGTCCCATGATCCTTAGCTTAGTGATGAGCTTTGAGGGTACTATGGTGTTAAACGCTGAGCTGTAGTCAATGAATAGCATTCTCACATAGGTGTTCCTTTTGTCCAGGTGGAAAAGGGCAGTGTGGAGTGCAATAGCGATTGCATCATCTGTGGATCTGTTTGGGCGGTATGCAAATTGGAGTGGGTCTAGGGTTTCTGGGATAATGGTGTTGATGTGAGCCATTACCAGCCTTTCAAAGCACTTAATGGCTACGGACGTGAGTGCTACGGGTCTGTAGTCATTTAGGCAGGTTGCCTTTGTGTTCTTGGGCACAGGGACTATGGTGGTCTGCTTGGAACATGTTGGTATTACAGACTCAATCAGGGACATGTTGAAAATGTCAGTGAAGACACCTGCCAGTTGGTCAGCACATGCCCAGAGCACACGTCCTGGTAATCCATCAGGCCCCGCAGCCTTGTGTATGTTGACCTGTTTAAAGGTCTTAAGGGTCTTACTCACGTCGGTTACGGAAAGCGTGATCACACAGTCGTCCGGAACAGCTGATGCTCTCATGCATGCCTCAGTGCGAGCATAGAAGTGATTTAGCTCGTCTGGTAGGCTCGTGTCACTGGGCAGCTCGCGGCTGTGCTTCCCTTTGTAGTCCATAATAGTTTTCAAGCCCTGCCACATCCGATGAGCGTCGGAGCCGGTGTAGTATGATTCAATCTTAGCCCTGTATTGACGCTTTGCCTGTTTGATGGTTCGTCGCAGTTCTTGTAAGAGTCCCGCACCTTGAAAGCGGCAGCTCTACCCTTTAGCTCAGTGCGAATGTTGCCTGTAATCCATGGCTTCTGGTTGGGGTATGTATCAGGAGGATAGAGTTGTGGTCGAATTTACCAAATGGAGGGCGAGGGAGAGCTTTGTACGCGTCTCTGTGTGTAGAGTACATGTGATCTAGAATTTTTTTCCCTCTGGTTGCACATTTAACATGTTGATGGAAATGAGGTAGAACTGATTTAAGTTTCCCTGCATTAAAGTCTCCGGCAACTAGGAGCACCGCCTCTGGGTGAGTGGTTTCCTGTTTGCTTATTTCCTTATACAGCTGACCGAGTGCGGTCTTAGTGCCAGCATTCGTCTGTGGTGGTAAGTAAACAGCCACGAAAAGTATAGCTGAAAACTCTCTAGGCAAGTAGTGTGGTCTGCAGTTTATCACAAGATACTCTACTTCAGGCGAACAAAATCTAGAGACTTCCTTAGATTTCGTGCACCAGCTGTTGTTTACAAATATGCACAGACCGCCCCCCTCGTCTTACCGGAGTGTGCTGTTCTATCCTGCCGGTGCAGTGTATATCCCGCTAGCTGAATATCCATGACGCCGTACAAGGCATCCTGTTCTGTGTCCTCTGTACCTGCATCTCTTCCTCTTGCAAATAACTAGGATGTTGGCCTTGTCGGGTGTTTGGAGAATGTCCTGTGCGTCCTGCTTGTTGAAGAAAAAAATCTTAGTTTAATCCGAGGTGAGTGATCGCTGTCCTGATATCCAGAAGATCTTTTTTTGCAGTAAGATACGGTTACAGAAACATTATGTACAAAATAAGTTACAAATAACGCGAAAAAAACACATAATAGCACAATTGGTTGGGCGCCCGTAAAACTGCTGCCATTTCTTCCAGCTCCATTTTAGATCTAGTTCTTAGTTCTTCCAACAGTGCCTCCTCTCAAGGTGAGATCCTGGACAAAAGAAGTAGATGAAGGGGAACTCTTATTATCATTGGTGTATTATCAGAACACTTGCCACATATCTCACAGTATTTCCTACAGTATATCTTACAGTATTTCCTACAGTATATCTCACAGTATTTCCTACAGTATATCTCACAGTATTTCCTACAGTATATCTCACAGTATTTCCTACAGTATATCTGTTATGAGAATTTTGTTCCCAATGTTCATAAACTGAACTTCAATTAAACTACTCAGTCTGCACCCCAGAGTTTGTAAGGTTCTGGTTAAATGACACAAACGGAGGCCCAGCCTACAATTGTCAACCAAGTTTATTCACGAGGGCTCTGAATATCATACAATGTACACAGCCTTTTATACCTAACATTTGGTCATACCATATGTCATACCCCTTACAAATTCCCCTCCTCTTCTTTAACACTGTCAATGCTTATCCTGCCCCATGTTACATAATCTACTGTAAGCCTAAAGGTTTCTCCCCTCCCTGGGTGGGGAGACCTTCTTCCTGTTATCAGTTTCACAGTGGTCACAAGTTGTCTGCTGTCTGTTAACAGTTCTCCTTTTCCTTGAATGTCTCACTTATATTGCTAAATAGTAAAGTCTTAGCTTGTCCTATGCACACACAGTTATAGAATTAGTATTATAATCACTCAGTTATACATTTTCAGGGTCATTTAGTCAAAACCTTAAACATATAAATTATTTTATCAATATCTCACAGTATTTCCTACAGTATTTCCTACAGTATATCTAACAGTATTCTTCTTCTATGTCTCATCTTTAAGTATTTAAGCACAAAACGGTCCATTCCGACTCCAGAGATGCAAGGAAAGGTTTTCAACCGTTTATCGAGCTCTGCGGTGCCTATCATGAGACATTGAGGGAGGCCAGACGCTGGTATTTGGATGTTTTGTACCCTGCCTCGAAGAATGTAATCACCATTCACAACAATTTCATCCAGCACTTTGGCCAGAGGGAGTTTGAAGAGCTTCTTTCCCTTCAGACCAAGAGGGAAGTTTCCATCGAGGAGAACTTTAAAGATGGCCGCTTTGGATTGACCATCCAGGGGGCTTCTATAAAGCTGCTGTGTTAGAGGTGGAAGCCCTGTGCTGCAAAGTCCAAGAGGACTTTGCAAAAGAAGAGTTGAGTTTAATAGGCCTGCAATCTCTCATCAGTTCCCCAAGGAAGCCTGTAGATGACAACAGTTCTGACTATAAAGAGAGACAGCAACATTTTCCCGGACTTCAAATTGTCAGGGTGAGTGTCACAAGAAACGATGGATAACATTAATGGTGCAATCTGTGGTATTCACTGCCTGATCAAATATGTCCATGGCTGATGCGTTACAGGTTGAGAAGGTGGAGAACAAAGCTCTGAAGCAGGTCTTTGACCTTAGGAAAAGGCAGTTGCAGGTGTCTACCTCTTCTCAGCGAATGTACCAGCGCTTGCCTGTGCAATTCTGTGACCTGCTCAGCAGAGTGGGCTTTCAGATGGAGTTTGCACCACCTGATGGTAAGAGAGATTCAGATGGAGTTTACACCACCTGACGGTAAGAGAGATTGAGTTTGCACCACCTGACAGTAAGAGAGATTCAGATGGAGTTTACGCCACCTGACGGTAAGAGAGATTCAGAGTTTGCACCACCTGGTGGTGAGAGAGATTCAGAGTTTGCACCACCTGACGGTAAGAGAGATTCAGATGGAGTTTGCACCACCTGACGGTAAGAGAGATTCAGATGGAGTTTACACCACCTGACGGTAAGAGAGATTCAGAGTTTGCACCACCTGACAGTAAGAGAGATTCAGAGTTTGCACCACCTGACGGTTAGAGAGATTCAGAGTTTGCACCACCTGATGGAAGAGATTCAGATGGAGTTTACACCACCTTTTATTGAAAGAATATTTATTTCACCTTTATTTAACCAGGTAGGCAAGTTGAGAACAAGTTCTCATTTACAATTGCGACCTGGCCAAGATAAAGCAAAGCAGTTCGACAACATATAACAACACAGAGTTACACATGGAGTAAAACAAACATACAGTCAATAATACAGTAGAAAAATAAGTCTATATACAATGTGAGCAAATGAGGTGAGATAAGGGAGGTAAAGGCAAAAAAGGCCATGGTGGCAAAGTAAATACAATATAGCAAGTAAAACACTGGAATGGTAGATTTGTAGTATAAGAAAGTGCAAAGTAGAAATAGAAATAATGGGGTGCAAAGGAGCAAAATAAATAAATAAATACAGTAGGGGAAGAGGTAGTTGTTTGGGCTAAATTATAGATGGGCTATGTACAGGTGCAGTGATCTGAGAGCTGCTCTGACAGCTGGTGCTTAAAGCTAGTGAGGGAGATAAGTGTTTCCAGTTTCAGAGATTTTTGTAGTTCGTTCCAGTCATTGGTAGCAGAGAACTGGAAGGAGAGATGGCCAAAGGAGGAATTGGCTTTGGGGGTGACCAGAGAGATATACCTGCTGGAGCGTGTGCTACAGGTGTGTGCTGCTATGGTGACCAGTGAGCGGAGATAAGGGGGGACTTTAACTAGCAGGGTCTTGTAGATGACCTGGAGCCAGTGGGTTTGGCGACGATTATGAAGCGAGGGCCAGCCAACGAGAGCGCACAGGTCGCAGTGGTGGGTAGTATATGGGGCTTTGGTGACAAAACGGATGGCACTGGGATAGACTGCATTCAGTTTGTTGAGTAGGGTATTGGAGGCTATTTTGTAAATGACATCGCCGAAGTCGAGGATCGGTAGGATGGTCAGTTTTACGAGGGTATGTTTGGCAGCATGAGTGAAGGATGCTTTGTTGCGAAATAGGAAGCCAATTCTAGATTTAACTTTGGATTGGAGATGTTTGATGTGAGTCTGGAAGGAGAGTTTACAGTCTAACCAGACACCTAGGTATTTGTAGTTGTCCACATATTCTAAGTCAGAACTGTCCAGAGTAGTGATGCTGGACAGGCGGGCAGGTGCAGGTAGCGATCGGTTGAAGAGCATGCATTTAGTTTTACTTGTATTTAGGAGCAGTTGGAGGCCACGGAAGGAGAGTTGTATGGCATTGAAGCTCGTCTGGAGGTTAGTTAACACAGTGTCCAAAGAAGGTCCAGAAGTATACAGAATGGTGTCGTCTGCGTAGAGGTGGATCAGAGACTCACCAGCAGCAAGAGCGACATCATTGATGTATACAGAGAAAAGAGTTGGCCCAAGAATTGAACCCTGTGGCACCCCCATAGAGACTGCCAGAGGTCTGGACAACAGGCCCTCCGATTTGACACACTGAACTCTATCAGAGAAGTAGTTGGTGAACCAGGCAAGGCAATCATTTGAGAAACCAAGGCTATTGAGTCTGCTGATGAGGATGTGGTGATTGACAGAGTCGAAAGCTTTGGCCAGGTCGATGAATACGGCAGCACAGTATTGTTTCTTATCAATGGCGATTATGATATCGTTTAGGACCTTGAGCGTGGCTGAGGTGCACCCATGACCAGCTCTGAAACCAGATTGCATAGCGGAGAAGGTGCGGTGGGATTCAAAATGGTCGGTAATCTGTTTGTTGACTTGGCTTTCGAAGACCTTAGAAAGGCAGGGTAGGATAGATATAGGTCTGTAGCAGTTTGTGTCAAGAGTGTCCCCTCCTTTGAAGAGGGGGATGACAGCAGCTGCTTTCCAATCTTTGGGAATCTCAGACGACACGAAAGAGATGTTGAACAGGCTAGTAATAGGGGTTGCAACAATTTTGGCAGATAATTTTAGAAAGAAAGGGTCCAGATTGTCGAGCCTGGCTGATTTGTATGGGTCCAAATTTTGCAGCTCTTTCAGAACATCAGCTGAATGGATTTGGGTGAAGGAGAAATGGGGAAGGCTTGGGCGAGTAGCTGTGGGGGGTGCAGTGCTGTTGACTGCAGTAGGGGTAACCAGGTGGAAAGCATGGCCAGCCATAGAAAAATGCTTATTGAAATTCTCAATTATAGTGGGTTTATCGGTGGTGACAGAGTTTCCTATCCTCAGTGCAGTGGGCAGTTGGGAGGAGGTGTTCTTATTCTCCATGGACTTTACAGTGTCCCAGAACTTTTTAGACTTTGTGTTGCAGGAAGCAAATTTCTGCTTGAAAAAGCTAGCCTTGGCTTTTCTAACTGCCTGTGTATATTGGTTTCTAACTTCCCTGAAAAGTTGCATATCACGGAGGCTGTTCGATGCTAATGCAGAACGCCACAGGATGTTTTTGTGTTGGTTAAGGGCAGTCAGGTCTGGAGAGAACCAAGGGCTATATCTCTTCCTGGTTCTAAATTTCTTGAATGGGGCATGCTTATTTAAGATGGTGAGGAAGGCATTTTAAAAAAAATAACCAGGCATCCTCTACTGACGGGATGGGGTCAATATCCTTCCAGGATACCCGTGCCAGGTCGATTAGAAAGGCTTGCTCGCTGAAATGTTTCAGGGAGCGTTTGACAGTGATGAGTGAAGGTTGTTTGACCGCTGACCCATTACGGATGCAGGCAATGAGGCAGTGATCGCTGAGATCTTGGTTGAAAACAGTAGAGTTGTATTTAGAGCGCAAGTTGGTTACGGCTTTGGGGTGGTACCTGGTGGGTTCATTAATAATTTGTGTGAGATTGAGGGCATCAAGCTTGGATTGTAGGATGGCTGGGGTGTTAAAACCTCTTACATCTAGACGTTCCGCTAGCGGAACACCTGCTCCAATATCCAATGATAGGCGTGGCGCGAATTACAAATTCCTCAAAAATACAAAAACTTCAATTTTTCAAACATATGACTATTTTACAGCATTTTAAAGACAAGACTCTCCTTTATCTAACCACACTGTCCGATTTCAAAAAGGCTTTACAGCGAAAGCAAAACATTAGATTATGTCAGCAGAGTACCCAGCCAGAAATAATCAGACACCCATTTTTCAAGCTACAGGAACCAGATTTTCATTTCCTCGTTGGATTTCTCTCTGGGTTTTGCCTGCCATATGAGTTCTGTTATACTCACAGACATCATTCAAACAGTTTTGGAAACTGTAGAGTGTTTTCTATCCAAATCTACTGATAATATGCATATCCTAGCTTCTGAGATTGAGTAGGAGGCAGTTTAATATGGGCACGTATTTCATCCGAAAGTGACAATACTGCCCCCTAGCCCTAAAAGGTTAAGCATGTCCCAGTTTAGGTCACCTAGCAGCACGAGCTCTGAAGATAGATCGGGGGCAATCAGTTCACATATGGTGTCCAGAGCACAGCTGGGGGCCGAGGGTGGTCTATAGCAGGCAGCAATGGTGAGAGACTTGTTTTTAGAGAGGTGGATTTTTAAAAGTAGAAGTTCAAATTGTATTGGTACAGACCTGGATAGTAGGACAGAAGGCTATCTCTGCAGTAGATTGCAACACCGCCCCCTTTGGCCGTTCTATCTTGTCTGAAAACGTTGTAGTTAGGGATGAAGATTTCAGAGTTTTTGGTGGACTTCCTAAGCCAGGATTCAGACACGGCTAGGACATCCGGGTTGGCAGAGTGTGCTAAAGCAGTGAATAAAACAAACTTAGGGAGGAGGCTTCTGATGTTAACATGTATGAAACCAAGGCTATTATGGTTACAGAAGTCATCAAAAGAGAGCACCTGGGGAATAGGAGTGGAGCTAGGCATTGCAGGGCCTGGATTCACCTCTACATCACCAGAGGAACAGAGGAGGAGGAGGATGATAAGGGTACGGTTAAAAGCTATGAGAATTGGTCGTGTGTGACATCCGGAATAGAGAGTAAAAGGAGCAGGTTTCTGGGGGCGATAAAATAGCTTCAAGGTATAATGTACAGACAAAGGTATGGTAGGATGTGAATACAGTGGAGGTAAACCTAGGCATTTAGTGATGATGAGAGAGATATTGTCTCTAGAAACATCATTCAAACCAGAAGATGTCATAGCATGTGTAGGTGGAGGAACTGAAAGGTTGGATAAGGTATAATGAGCAGGGCTAGAGGTTCTACAGTGAAATAAGCCAATAAACACTAACCAGAACAGCAATGGACAAGGCATATTGACAATAAGGAGAGACATGCTTAGCCGAGTGATCAAAGGGTCCAGTGAGAATTAGACAGCTAGCCGAGCCATAGGTAGCAAGCGGTAGAAGATGGAGGGAGGTCTGTTTTTAGCCACCTCGTGCGTTTCCGTCTGTAGATTAGTGGGGTTCCGTGTGGTAGGGGGGACCAGTCCAATTGGCAAAATCGTTATAGTTATAGTGGCCCAAGAAAATTGTCCGATAGACCTATTCAGATAGCAGCCGATCAGACAGCTAACGATTAGCGGACCGCAGATGGGCGTTCAGGTTACGTCGAGATGGAGGGGCCAGATTGGATAACTCCCTCGGGCAGATAACGTCGGTAGTCCAGTCGTGAAGGCCCAACGGGGCTCCGCATTTGCAGTAAAAAGGGTTCGGATAGGTGATTGTAGCCCAGGAGTGGCTGATGGAACTCTTCAGCTGGCTAGCTCCGGAAAAATGTATGTTAGCTCCGGGACCGACGTTTGCCAATAGTCACTCAGGTAGCAGCTAGCTAGCTGCAAGATCCAGGTGTAAATGTCCAGAGCCTGCGGTAGAAATCCGGGGATATGGAGAGAGAAATAGGTCCGGTATGCGCTGGTCTGAGTCGCGCTGTACAAAAAAACTGGCGATAGCATTTCGAGTTAATGGATAGCTGATGACCGCTAACCGTGGCTAGCTGAACTCCAACGTTAGCCAGTTCACCTCTGGCAAGCTTCTGTTGTGGATTTCAGATTTGAGGTAAACACCTGACGGTTAAAGAGATTCAGAGTTTGCACCACCTGATGGTAAGAGAGATTCAGATGTAGTTTGCACCACCTGACGGCGAGAGAGATTCAGATGGAGTTTACACCACCTGGCGGTGAGAGAGATTCAGAGTTTGCACCACCTGACGGTTAGAGAGATTCAAAGTTTGCACCACCTGACAGTAAGAGAGATTCAGATGGAGTTTACACCACCTGATGGTAAGAGAGATTCAGATGGAGTTTGCACCCCTGACGGTAAGAGAGATTCAGATGGAGTTTGCACCACCTGACGGTTAGAGAGATTCAGATGGAGTTTACGCCACCTGATGGTAAGAGAGATTCAGAGTTTGCACCACCTGACGGTTAGAGAGATTCAAAGTTTGCACCACCTGACAGTAAGAGAGATTCAGATGGAGTTTACACCACCTGATGGTAAGAGAGATTCAGATGGAGTTTGCACCACCTGACGGCAAGAGAGAAGCCAACTGTAGAATAAGAATGACATTGTCACGTCCTGACCAGTAAAAGGGGTTATTTGTCATTGTAGTTTGGTCAGGGCGTGGCAGGGGGTGTTTGTTTTGTGTGTTTTGGTGGTTTTGGTTTTGGTTCTATGTTTTCTATTTCTATGTTTAAATCTAGTTTTCTATTTCTATGTTGGGGTTTTGGTAGGACCTCCAATTAGAGGAAGTTGGTTGTTGTTGCCTCTAATTGGAGGCCATATTTAGTTGGGGTTTGTTTCACTTGTGTTTTGTGGGTGGTTGTTTTCCTGTATAGCCTGTGTTGCCTTACGGAACTGTTTCGTCGTTTTGTTTATTTTGTTCAAGTGTAAATAAATAAATTAAGAAGATGAGCACTTTACCCGCTGCGCCTTGGTCCAATCCTTACGACGCCTATGACAGACATTCCAAAAATAGAGTACCTTTTGCATCCCTTTTATATTTTCAATCAAGGTTTTGCACTAATATTGAATTTTAAAAGCCTGTTATATTAAATTAAGTGCCCTTTAATATAGACCATTTGGAAAATTCAATAAATCAGTTTTTTTTTATATGAATAAAAACTTGCTCAAGTTCACGTTTCCCTCGTCATGTTTTCCCAAATTCTAGGAAGATTGTAAACCCTCTTTAACCCCAACATTTCTTCATGATTCCACCCTCTTTGTAAAGGCCTAGTTACTGTATGTTCTTGCTTTGACAGTCATTTTTGTAGATTTTAATTTATTTAACGTGATTAGTGATTAATTTACAAGTGTCCCTCATTTTAAGGTCAACGCTGTTGCGTGAACTGAACTCTCGTTTTAATATGGTGAAACTATTCCTATTCCTTCCTTTTTTTCAAAATAAACATTGAACATCAGGCTCCCGAGTGGTGCAGTGGTCTAAGGCACCACATCTCAGTGCTAGAGGCTATATCACTACAGACCCTGGTTCAGGCTCCCGAGTGGTGCAGTGGCCTAAGGCACCACATCTCAGTGCTAGAGGCTATATCACTACAGACCCTGGTTCAGGCTCTCGAGTGGTGCAGTGGTCTAAGGCACCACATCTCAGTGCTAGAGGCTATATCACTACAGACCCTGGTTCAGGCTCCCGAGTGGTGCAGTGGTCTAAGGAATTGCATCTCAGTGCTAGAGGCTATATCACTACAGACCCTGGTTCAATTCCAGGCTGTATCATAACCGTCTGTGATTGGGAGTCCCATAGGGCGGTGCGCAATTGGCCTAGCATCGTACGAGTATGGTTGGTTGTAGGCTGTCATTTTATAAAGAATTTGTTCTTAACTGACTTGCCTAGTTAAATAAAGTTAAATAAAAAAATGGTCAATCATAGTGAGCTGGTTCTATTCTTTCTGGTGATTTGTGGTGGAAAAATTAGCGCGTCGACCATAACACAATCAAACCTTTTACCCATAGATAGATTGGCTAGACATTGTTTTTGTGAAGCTTGCACTGAATTGACCCTCCCTGTTGCACACAACAAGCTTCCATTCCACATGTCACAAGGGACAATGTATGGCTGATTTAAGATGAAAACCTCTACCATGTTACCTTAATGGCACTTTAGTATTTGATTATTATTTAACGCCTTGAGATTGGAAAACCATGTTTTTTATGAAGATGAACATGTGTTCTTTATGACAGAATGTTAACACGAGGTGTAATAAATAGTTACACTAGCCGACATGTACTCTACCCGTGGGTCTACCGCAATCAGAATATGCAGGTCGGCAACTTTCACTAGTCCTTTTCAGTCAAAGCACATACCTATTCCTGGTGTGTAGCTAGAATAACACACAACCGTCACAAAATGGTTTTATGTTGCCATGGAGTCCACTTTCTCTGATGCTGTGCATGAATATGTTTCATCCGCAGAGCAAAAGCTGGGAGAGGGGATCTATTTCAGCGGCAGCGTGCATGGAGCAGAGAGGCTTTGGAAGGGCTCAGCTGACGAGGAGTACCTCTACTTCATTGAGGCACAGGTGCTGACTGGCAAGTCAATTGTTGGCTGTCCTGGTCTCATCGTGCCACCTGCCTTTGCCAGAGACCCACTCACCCTGTATGACAGTGTGAACGGAGGCGGAGACACCTGGGTCATCTTCAATGGTCACCAGGCTCTACCTGAATATCTGATCACCTGCAAAAAGCCTACATACGTAAAACCTCACGGTAAGACATTCTACATGACGTTCTACTTGACGTTCCACTTGACGTTCCACATGACGTTCCACTTGACGTTCCACTTGACGTTCCACATGACGTTCCACATGACGTTCCACTTGACGTTCCACATGACGTTCCACTTGACGTTCCACTTGACGTTCCACATGACGTTCCACATGACGTTCCACATGACGTTCCACTTGACGTTCCACATGACGTTCCACATGACGTTCTACATGACATTCTACATGACATTCTATAGAATACCCTATTACTTCATTAAAACAGTGTGTTCTGTCCCATGTGGTAGCCTAGTGGTTAGAGCATTGGGCCAGTAATCTAAAGGTTGCTGGATCAAATCCCTGACCTGACAAGGTCAAATCTGTTGTTCTCCCTGAGCAAGGCAGTTAACCCACTGTTCCCTGGGTGCTGTGGATGTTGATAAAAGGCAGCTCCCTGCACCTCTCTGATTCAGAGGGGTTGGGTTAAATATGAAAGACACATTTCAGTTGAAGGCATTCAGTTGTACAACTGACTAGGTATCTCCCTTTTATTCTCACAGCATTGTTCAACTGGGGTAAAGCTAAAAAGCCACAAAAGAATGAGGACATTGTCATCGAGGGCCGGGAAGTGGATCCGGCTGTCTTCCACATTTCTTCCAAAGTGGATCATTGGATCAAGGACCTGGACCTAAAGGAACCAGAGAGCAGCAGCAGCCCACACGACGCTGTCTACCTGTCCGAATCCCACCGCCACCGCATCCATGACATGAGAATCCAGGAGATGCTGAGGAAGGCCAGGGAAAAAGAGTCCTTCAACAGGAACATTAAAGTGGCTAGCAACATGGTGGATTGGCAGCAGCAGCAGCCAGGGGGGCAGTACCAGAGATTCCACCCCATCCATAACTTCCATCTGCAGCAGGCGCTGGAGAGGAAGCAGCCCCGTGTGGAGGTCTCTGTCTGGGGGAAAATGTGTAAGTTCACCCTGCCTGACAGGGCTGCTAACAAAACAAGTGGGGGAAAAAAAGCTGACAAAAGCAGACAAATCGACAAGTTAGCAGGTACAGGTTGCTGTATTCCATACAGAGTTAATTTGTTATTTTAACCTTAGCTTATCCTCTTGTTAACTAAGTTCAAGTTCAACACGTCCATTAGCCGGAAGTCTATTTGCATTTTCTTAACCTTTGTATTCTGTTCATGGATACCATTATTGTGAGGAAGGTAACATTTTTAGAGCAGTGGAAACAACTATTACATGGGCAGATGCTTCGCTGAGACTGTTCTTCTTTCTCGTGGCACTATCATATCCTGTATACAACTATGCATGCCCAGTTAGTGTTAGCATGATGGCTAAGTGTGACATGGTTTTCTTATGGGAAATGCTAACTGTTCACCAACTTAGTAATAACCGTGTTTGTTCAAGCTCAACCTATTCAGGTTCTCCCTCAGCATTGGGATGCCATGCCAGCCAACACGTCCTGCCTGTCCTGCCTCATCCAGCCAGGAAGCACAGAGCACAAAGCAGTTTTAAAGCTGTTCCGAGCCACCTGCCGCAAAAAAGTTATAAAGGTAGGCTACCTGTTTTCCAAAATACACGTCCATTGTAGTTATTTTTATGTCTTCGGATGTTCTGGATGTTTTCTGCATGACTGTGTGAGTAATGGGTTGATTAGTTCAGGGTGACTCATCTGTTGGTCTCTAGCCTTCTGACTAGGTTCCTGTCTTTCTAGGGAGTTTTTCCTATCCACCATGCTTCTCTACCTGTATTGTTTGCTGTTTGGTGTTTTGGGCTGGGTTTCTGTACAGCACTTTGACATCGGTTGATGTAAAAAGGGCTTTATAAATACCTTTGATTTGATTTGAATTTGATTTGATTTGAGATCAGCCATATTAAATGGTTTGTTTATTAGAGACTTTGTGTGTTAGTATTTAGTTAAGCACTTGGAAATAATGATGAGGCCCCTCAGCTCATCTAGGGGTCATCTTGGGGTCATCTTGGGGTCATCTAGGGGTAATCTAGGGGTCAGCTAGGGGTCAGCTAGCCAGATATTTGTTTGTCTGGATCTTTTTCAGCCCACAATAATAATCTAAGATGTATAGAAGGTATTCAGGATACATTTCAGAGTCTATTAATGGCTCATATAAAGTGTTTTCCCTCAATTTATTTCAGATTCAGAGGATCCAGAACCCAACCCTGTGGAGGAGTCTCCAGATCAAGAAACATGACATGGAGCTCAGGAACGGTCACCAGAAGAATGAGAAGAGGCTCTTCCATGGAACATGCCACACAACCATCAATCACATCAACAACCATGGCTTCAATCGGAGCTTTGCTGGGAAAAATGGTAAGACAGATGCGTACGTTCCATGGACAAGGAGCCTGGTCCCAGATCTGTTTGTCATGTCTTGCCAACTCCTATGGTTATTGGTAAAAGTTATATGTACAATTATTTTGCTCTTGATTTTAAACTTAGCTTGTGCTTCTCATTTACTCAGTCCTGTCTCTGCAGTAGTCTAAAACCAGACGCAATGTATAATTTTTCCAGCTACAGCATTTGGATATGGCACCTACTTTGCTGTTGGTGCCAGCTACTCTGCCAGAAGCACATACTCAAGACCGGATCTCCAAGGGCAGAAGTATATGTACCTATGTCGAGTTCTGACTGGAGATTTCACAGCAGGACGACATGGGATGACAGTGCCTCCAGCTAAAAGCACCACGACTGTTGAACTCTACAACAGCGTGACAGACAACCCATCAGGACCATCTATGTTTGTCATTTTCCATGACAATCAGGCATATCCTGAGTACTTGATCACTTTCCTCTAGACCCTGCGGAGAAAAGCAAAGAAATGAATGCTCTTACTGAACTTTCAAAAGTCTTCCTTATGATTATGACTATGTGCCTTATAAACTGTTATACACAACTTTTATTGAAGAAATGAAAATGACTGATGTCACTTTTGCATGGAAAAGTGTAACCATTACAGGTTATAATGTAACCCGGTTCAATCTAACCCTAGCCTGAACCACAACCACAACCCTAACCTTAACCCTAACCCTAACCCTAATCCTAATCCTAACCCTAGCCTGAATCACAACCACAACCCTAACCCTAACCCTAATCCTAATCCTAATCCTAACCCTAGCCTGAATCACAACCACAACCCTGACCCTCAACCCTAACACCAACCCTAGCCTCTACCACAACCCTAACCCTAGCCTAAAACCTAACTCCAACCCTAGCCTACGCCTCAACCCTAACCCTAGCCTCAAACCTAACCCTAACCCTAACCCTTGCCTCCACCACAACCCTAACCCTAGCCTCAACCCTAAACCTAACCCTAGCTTCCACCACAACCCTAACCCTAGCCTCAACCCAAACCCTAACCCTTGCCTCCACCACAACCCTAACCCTAACCCTAGCCTCAACCCAAACCCCAACCCTTGCCTCCACCACAACCCTAACCCTAACCCTAAACCTCAATCCTAACCCTAAACCTCAATCCTAACCCTAAACCTCAAACCTAACCCTAATCCTTGCCTCCACCACAACCCTAACCCTAGCCTCAACCCTAACCCTAGCCTTAACCTTAAACCTCAACCACAACCACAACCCTAACCCTAGCTTCATGTCAATGACCCAGTTCAACCACAACCCTAACCCAAACCTCATCAAACCCTATTCCTGCAGCCATATTCTACCCCTTTATTATTTGTAACTTAGACCTCTGCTCTGACATTCTGGGGTTTCATTCTCAATTCTAAAAATGAGATTCTAAAATGGGTGGTTCAAGCACTAAATGCTGATTGGCTGACAGTCGTGGTATATCAGACCGTTTACCACGGGTATGACAAAACATGTATTTTTACTGCTCTAATTATGTTGGTAACCAGTTTGTAATAGAAATCAGGCACCCTGGGGGTTTGTGGTATATTGGCCATATACCACAAACTCCTCGGGCCTTATTGGACACAACTTGGTGTGATAAAAAAGGTTTTATTCTGAACTCACCAGAATGCAGAGAAAGACAGTGAGTGAGTGAGTGAGTGAGCGAGAGAGCTAAAACTAAGCATGTTTAAGTGGTTTTATAATGGTGAATTGAATTTAATAACCTACCAATAAAACCTAATTATTCTGTATACATTTATGAAGATAAATAAATATGTTGTTTTTCGCATCAATTCAATGTCTACATCCTCCCTAACAAGGCTTGGCTCTAGAAATACTAGTACAGTCTGTGCAGGGCAGGATTTTGTTCCAGCAAAGCATCAACACACTTTCCAGCTAATTGAAATGTTGTTTTTGTGCCCCTAGGCCAATTCAGAAAGCTGATAGAGGACCTTATTACTGATCAATGTGTTTGTTTTCTCTGACCCTGTTTTCCTGAGTCGTGTATTTTCTTTCATTTCTCTAATTCAGGGCTCATCTGTGAAGAGACCTCGGTCTCAGCATGACTCCCTGATAAAATACAGGTTCAATAAAATAACCAGGGTCTTGATGATGATTGGTTGGCTTGTTGAATTAGGTGTGTTAGTGCTGGTATCAGTGTGTGACTTGAGTACCAGCACCTCCATTTTGTTGTTGTTCCTGCACCTCTTATAGAATATCAGATCAACAGTATAGTGGAGTTGCTGTTCCTCTTATAGAATATCAGATCAACAGTATAGTGGAGTTGCTGTTCCTCTTATAGAATATCAGATCAACAGTATAGTGGAGTTGCTGTTCCTCTTATAGAATATCAGATCAACAGTATAGTGGAGTTGCTGTTCCTCTTATAGAATATCAGATCAACAGTATAGTGGAGTTGCTGTTCCTCTTATAGAATATCAGATCAACAGTATAGTGGAGTTGCTGTTCCTCTTATAGAATATCAGATCAACAGTATAGTGGAGTTGCTGTTCCTCTTATAGAATATCAGATCAACAGTATAGTGGAGTTGCTGTTCCTCTTATAGAATATCAGATCAACAGTATAGTGGAGTTGCTGTTCCTCTTATAGAATATCAGATCAACAGTATAGTGGAGTTGCTGTTCCTCTTATAGAATATCAGATCAACAGTATAGTGGAGTTGCTGTTCCTCTTATAGAATATCAGATCAACAGTATAGTGGAGTTGCTGTTCCTCTTATAGAATATCAGATCAACAGTATAGTGGAGTTGCTGTTCCTCTTATAGAATATCAGATCAACAGTATAGTGGAGTTGCTGTTCCTCTTATAGAATATCAGATCAACAGTATAGTGGAGTTGCTGTTCCTCTTATAGAATATCAGATCAACAGTATAGTGGAGTTGCTGTACCTAAATATAAACAGTACAGGCACACAACATGAGTACTGGCACCTATTTCAGTCCAAGTCAAGCATGGGCTAGTATGGAACTAAACCCTGCACTCCCTGCCCTTGTAACTCTACAGCTGCATAGGATGTAGTTGCTATGTAAATCCACATGGGGGAGACAGTGGTTTGTGTTGACGTCACTCTCATATTCCAAACTGCCACAAGGAGAAGTTGCTGGTGTGAGAAGAATGAGTTTGTTTATCTTACGCCACTAAAATACATAACCCTGTTGTTCATCAATGAGGCAGTTGGGACAGAGGGACTAACTCTGGTCTGTTGTTCATCAATGAGGCAGTTGGGACAGAGGGACTAACTCTGGTCTGTTGTTCATCAATGAGGCAGTTGGGACTGAGGAAATAACTCTGGTCAAAAGTAGATTATTAGGACGCACGTTGAGAGACTAAGGGGACTTTTCAGATGGGGTTGACCTGCTGGAGCTCGTGCTACGAGTGGGTGCTGCTATGGTGACCAGTGAGCTGAGAAAAGGCGGGGCTTTACCTAGCAGAGACTTGTAGATAACCTGTAGCCAGTGGGTTTGGCGACGAGTATGAAGCGAGGGCCAACCAACGAGAGCGTACAGGTCGCAGTGGTGGGTAGTGTATGGGGCTATGGTGACAAAACGGATGGCACTGTGATAGACTGCATCCAATTTGTTGAGTAGAGTATTGGAGGCTATTTTATAGATGACATCGCCGAAGTCGAGGATCGGTAGGATGGTCAGTTTTACGAGGGTATGTTTGGCAGCATGAGTGAAGGATGCTTTGTTGCGAAATAGGAAGCCAATTCTAGATTTAACTTTGGATTGGAGATGTTTGATGTGAGTCTGGAAGGAGAGTTTACAGTCTAACCAGACACCTAGGTATTTGTAGTTGTCCACGTATTCTAAGTCAGAGCCGTCCACAGTAGTGATGCTGGACGGGCAGGCAGGTGCGGGTAGTGATCGATTCAATAGCATGTATTTCGTTTTACTTGTATTTAAGAGCAGTTGGAGGCCATGGAAGGAGAGTTGTATGGCATTGAAGCTCGTCTGGAGGTTAGTTAACACAGTGTCCAAAGAAGGGCCAGAAGTATACAGAATGGTGTCGTCTGCATAGAGGTGGATCAGAGAATCACCAGCAGCAAGAGCGACATCATTGATGTATACAGAGAAGAGAGTCGGCCTGAGAATTGAACCCTGTGGCACACCCATAGAGACTGCCAGAGGTCCGGACAACAGGCCCTCCGATTTGACACACTGAACTTTATCAGAGAAGTAGTTGGTAAACCAGGCGAGGCAATCATTTGAGAAACCAAGGCAGTCGAGTCTGCCAATAAGAATGTTGTGATTGACAGAGTCGAAAGCCTTGGCCAGGTCGATGAATACAGCTGCACAGTAATGTCTCTTATCGATGGCGGTTATGATATCGTTTAGGACCTTGAGCGTGGCTGAGGTGCACCCATGACCAGCTCTGAAACCAGATTGCATAGCGGAGAAGGTACGGTGGGATTCGAAATGGTCGGTAATCTGTTTGTTGACTTGGCTTTCGAAGACCTTAGAAAGACAGGGTAGGATAGATATAGGTCTGTAGCAGTTTGGGTCTAGAGTGTCACCCCCTTTAAAGAGGGGGATGACCGTGGCAGCTTTCCAATCTTTGGGGATCTTAGACGATACCAAAGAGATGTTGAACAGGCTAGTAATAGGTGTTGCAACAATTTCGGCAGATCATTTTAGAAAGAGAGGGTCCAGATTGTCTAGCCCGGCTGATTTGTAGGGGTCCAGATTTTGCAGCTCTTTCAGAACATCAGCTATCTGGATTTGGGTGAAGGAGAAATGGTGGGGGCTTTGGCGGGTTGCTGTGGAGGGTGCCGGGCAGTTGACCAGGGTAGGGGTAGCCAGGTGGAAAGCATGGCCAGCCGTAAAGAAATGCTTACTGAAATTCTCAATTATAGTGGATTTATCGGTGGTAACAGTGTTTCTTAGCCTCAGAGCAGTGGGCAGCTGGGAGGAGGTGCTCTTGTTCTCCATGGACTTTACAGTGTCTCAGAACTTTTTTGAGTTTGTACTACAGGATGCAAATTTCTGTATGAAAGAGCTAGCCTTAGCTTTCCTGACTGCCTGTGTATATTTGTTCTTAACGTCCCTGAAAAGTTGCATATCACAGGGGCTATTCGAATGTAATGCAGAACGCCACAGGATGTTTTTGTGCTGGTCAAGGGCAGACAGGTCTGGAGTGAATGAAGGACTATGTCTATTCCTAGTTCTAAATTGTTTGAATGGGGCATGCTTATTTAAGATGGTGAGGAAGGCACTTTTAAAGAATAACCAGGCATCCTCTACTGACGGGATTCAATTCAAAACTGATTAAATATATATTTTGTCTCACTCATCTACACACAATACCCTATAACAACAAAGTGAAAGTGAAATATATATATACATATATATGTATTCACATCCCTGAGTCAATAAATGTTAGAATCACCTTTGGCAGTGATTACAGCTGTGAGTCTTTCTGGGTAAGTCTCTAAGAGCTTTACACACCTGGGTTGTACAATATTTGCACATTACTATTTTTCAAGCTCTGTCAAGTTGGTTGTTGATCATTGCCAGACAGCTATTTTGAAGTCTTGCCATAGATTTTCAAGACGATTTAAGGCAAAACTGTAACTCATCTGTAACATTCAATGTCTTATTGGTAAGCAACTCCAGTGTAGATTTGGCTTTGTGTTTTAGGTTATTGTCCTGCTGAAAGGTGAATTCATCTCCCAGGTTTTCCTCTAGGATTTTGCTGTTACTTAGCTCCATTCCATAAACTCTTTATCCTGAAAAACTCCCCAGTCCTTAACGATTACAAGCACACATAACTTGATGCAGCCTCCACTAAGCTTGAAAATATGGAGAGTTGTACTCAGTGATGTGTTGTGTTGGATTTGCCCCAAACATAACACTTTGTATTCAGGACATTAAGTGAATTGCTTTGCCACATTTTTTGTAGTATTAATTTAGTACCTTGGTGCAAACAGGATGCATGTTTTGGAATATTTTTATTCTGTACAGGCTTCCTTCTTTTCACTCTGTCATTTAAGTTAGTATTGTGGAGTAACTTCAATGTTGTTGATCCATCCTCAGTTTTCTCCTATCACAGCCATTAAACTCTGTAACTGTTTTAAAGTCACCATTGGTCACCATCCTCTCTGGCAACTGAGTTAAAAAGGACACCTGTATCTTTGTAGTGACTGGGTGTATTGATACACCACCCAAACTATAATTCATAACTTCACCATGTTCAAAGGGATAATCAATGTCTGCTTTTTTTTTACCCATCTATCAATACTGTAGGTGCCCTTCTTTGCGATGCATTGGAAAACCTCGCTGGTCTTTGTGGTTGAATCTGTGTTTGAAATTCACTGCTCAACTGAGGGACCTTACAGATGATTGCATGTGTGGGGTACAGAGATAAGGTAGTCATAAAAAAAGGATGTTATTGTCCAACACATCCATCAAGTCCAAGGGCTCTGGTCAAAAGTAGTGCACTATACAGTGAATAGCTTGCCATTGGGCTCAGGTCAAAAGTAGTGCACTATACAGGGAATAGGTTGCAATTGGGCTCTGGTCAAAAGTAGTGCACTATACAGACAATAGGTTGCCACAGAGCTCTGGTCTAAAGTAGTACACTATTGTATGTAGGGAATAGGGTTCTATTTTGAGAATCTCACTCTTGTCAGCAGAACAACCTCCACTGTGAATTACACGCACACACACACACACACACTCACACACACACACACAGGCACACACAGACAGGCACACACACACACACACACACACACACACACACACACACACACACACACACACACACACACACACACACACACACACACACACACACACACACACACACACACACACACAGACGCACCTGTCAGTACTACAGTAAAAGGTAGTAACTCAACATTACAGCTTTCACCTTGAGTCAACAAGGCCCTCGACGATCAGGTGATTTAAGTGTGTGTGTGTGTGTCATTGTGTGCTGTGTGTGTGTGTGTGTGTGTGTGTGTGTGTGTGTGTGTGTGTGTGTGTGTGTGTGTGTGTGTGTGTGTGTGTGTGTGTGTGTGTGTGTCATTGTGTGCTTGTGTGTGTGTGTCATTGGGTGCTTGTGTGTGCAAGCATGTGTGTGTGCTGTAAAGCAAAGCTATTAACATTAACCCATGGTCCGGGGTCAGTTTAATGGTCTGCTCTCCATCATTAATATTAGACTGGGTTGTAATGACTGATCCCAAATCAGCCTGAAAGAGGCAGAGAGTTGGCTTTGCCACAGAGAGTGGATTATTTTATGATGTAACCACTACTATAGTATATGTATATAAATATATATATATTTCTAAATATCAGTATTTAAAACTCTCACTCTCAGTATTATAGACCACCAACCACTACTCTCCATGTCAGTATTATAGACCATCAACCCCTACTCTCATTATTATAGACCACCAACCACTACTCTCATTATTATAGACCACCAACCACTACTCTCAGTATTATAGACCATCAACCACTACTCAGTATTATAGACCACCAACTACTACTCTCAGTATTATAGACCACCAACTACTACTCTCAGTATTATAGACCACCAACCACTACTCTCAGTATTATAGACCACCAACCACTACTCTCAGTATTATAGACCACCAACCACTACTCAGTATTATAGACCATCAACCACTACTCTCAGTATTATAGACCATCAACCACTACTCTCAGTATTATAGACCACCAACCACTACTCTCCATGTCAGTATTATAGACCACCAACCACTACTCTCAGTATTATAGACCACCAACCACTACTCTCAGTATTATAGACCACCAACCACTACTCTCCATATCAGTATTATAGACCACCAACCACTACTCTCAGTATTATAGACCACCAACCACTACTCTCAGTATTATAGACCACCAACCACTACTCTCAGTATTATAGACCACCAACCACTACTCTCCATATCAGTATTATAGACCACCAACCACTACTCTCCATGTCAGTATTATAGACCACCAACCACTACTCTCAGTATTATAGACCACCAACCACTACTCTCCATGTCAGTATTATAGACCACCATCCACTACTCTCAGTATTATAGACCACCAACCACTACTCTCAGTATTATAGACCACCAACCACTACTCAGTATTATAGACCATCAACCACTACTCTCAGTATTATAGACCATCAACCACTACTCTCAGTATTATAGACCACCAACCACTACTACCCATGTCAGTATTATAGACCACCAACCACTACTCTCAGTATTATAGACCACCAACCACTACTCTCAGTATTATAGACCACCAACCACTACTCTCAGTATTATAGACCACCAACCACTACTCTCAGTATTATAGACCACCAACCACTACTCTCAGTATTATAGACCACCAACCACTACTCTCCATGTCAGTATTATAGACCACCAACCACTACTCTCAGTATTATAGACCACCAACTACTACTCTCAGTATTATAGACCACCAACTACTACTCTCAGTATTATAGACCACCAACCACTACTCTCAGTATTATAGACCACCAACCACTACTCTCAGTATTATAGACCACCAACCACTACTCTCAGTATTATAGACCACCAACCACTACTCTCAGTATTATAGACCACCAACCACTACTCTCCATGTCAGTATTATAGACCACCAACCACTACTCTCCATGTCAGTATTATACACCACCAACCACTACTCTCCATGTCAGTATTATAGACCACCAACTACTACTCTCAGTATTATAGACCACCAACTACTACTCTCAGTATTATAGACCACCAACCACTACTCTCAGTATTATAGACCACCAACCACCAACAGACAGTGGGATAGAAGGAATATCAGTCCATGTGTTTTAATCTACTTTAGAGAGCTTTGCTCACTACTCTGAGTATTTATTCCATACTACTGGCAGGGCCCATAGGGTCCTGGTCAAAAGTAATGCACTATGTAGGGAGTAGGGTGCCATTTGGGACATAGCCCCTGTCTGGGTTATCTTTTCACCGCTGAACTGAGTTAGTGCTCCTTGTCAGAAAGGCCTCTTGTCAAAGACAACCTTAAAGGGGCAATCTGCAATTGCCAAATCCATTTCTGGACTTTTAAATTCATTATATATACCCATTGATTCTTGAAGAATATAATGTATAAATGCCTCATAGCTTAGCTCAACTGTCATACCTCATCAGAACCCAAAATATAAGATGGTTTTAGTAATTTTAAACAGACACCGTATAGCCTCAAAACATGGTTACGATTAGAATTTCCATCTCAATGGATGGTCAGTCATTGCATCCATAGCTTTGTCTATGAATTTGAGAGCGGTTACCTTTCTCCAACCTGTTCACTCAGCTGTTTACTGAAACAGTGGCGGAGTGACCTCTTTGTTCTTGTTTGAACTGCAGATTGTGTCATTAACATCCCAGACAGACAACACAATCACCTCCTAGTTGTTTTCTCAGAGTTCTGGGTCAGAGAACAACCTCGAATCAACATTGTGTCAACATTGCCTTGATAGTTGTCAAATAACCTCAATCCAATCATCGATTAACTAAAAGGACAAGGTCTGATGTTGAATTTTGGGGACCAAAGCCTGGTTCAAAGCTGGGTTAAATAACCATGTTGACAAAATTATGTTGAAATAACATTGAGACAACAATGTTGATTCAACCTGTGTGTACCCACAGGTCTCCCGTCCTCTCTCTGTCTTCACCCCAGACAGCAGGACCACATTATAATAGTTTTCATCAGCGCTGGTGTCAGAAGACCCCATTTCCATCAACACTCAGACAAGGTTTAGGTTGTCCACCTACTTCCGCAGGTAGCAAATAGCAAATTTATCACGACACAAACTGAATTAAATGAAAAGGCTTTTTGAAAATAAAATGTGCTCGATCCGTTGACATTTCACAGACGCATGTTTTTTTGGGGTGAGAAAATCATCTAAAAACAACAGTAACTTTGTATTAATATGAAGACAGCCTATTCTAAAATATGAAATAACTACATGTCTCAACATCTATATTATTTTATGTCCTCTGGAAGAAAGAGGACTAGTTTAATGGTGAACTTGTCAGCTAGCCGTAATTCTCTCATAGCATCCAGCCTAGCTGACACCATGCTAGCCAAGCTGACACCATGCTAGCCTAGCTGACACCTGCTAACCTAATGAGACCATGCTAGCCTAATGAGACCATGCTAACCTAATGAGACCATGCTAGCCTAATGAGACCATGCTAACCGAATGACACCATGCTAGCCTAATGAGACCATGCTAGCCTAATGAGACCATGCTAGCCTAATGAGACCATGCTAACCTAATGAGACCATGCTAGCCTAATGAGACCATGCTAACCTAATGAGACCATGCTAACCTAATGAGACCATGCTAACCTAATGAGACCATGCTAGCCTAATGAGACCATGCTAACCTAATGAGACCATGCTAACCTAATAAGACCATGCTAGCCTAATGAGACCATGCTAGCCTAATGAGACCATGCTAGCCTAATGAGACCATGCTAACCTAATGAGACCATGCTAGCCTAATGAGACCATGTTAGCCTAATGAGACCATGCTAGCCTAGCTGACACCTGCTATCCTAATGAGACCATGCTAGCCTAATGAGACCATGCTAACCTAATGAGACCATGCTAACCTAATGAGACCATGCTAGCCTAATGAGACCATGCTAACCTAATGAGACCATGCTAACCTAATAAGACCATGCTAACCTAATGAGACCATGCTAGCCTAATGAGACCATGCTAGCCTAATGAGACCATGCTAGCCTAATGAGACCATGCTAACCTAATGAGACCATGCTAGCCTAATGAGACCATGTTAGCCTAATGAGACCATGCTAGCCTAGCTGACACCTGCTAACCTAATGAGACCATGCTAACCTAATGAGACCATGCTAGCCTAATGAGACCATGCTAGCCTAATGAGACCATGCTAACCTAATGAGACCATGCTAGCCTAATGAGACCATGCTAGCCTAATGAGACCATGCTAACCTAATGAGACCATGCTAACCTAATGAGACCATGCTAACCTAATGAGACCATGCTAGCCTAATGAGACCATGCTAACCTAATGAGACCATGCTGACCTAATGAGACCATGCTAGCCTAATGAGACCATGCTAATCTAATGAGACCATGCTAGCCTAATGAGACCATGCTAACCTAATGAGACCATGCTAGCCTAATGAGACCATGTTAAATAAGACCATGCTAACCTAATGAGACCATGCTAACCTAATGAGACCATGCTAGCCTAATGAGACCATGTTAGCCTAATGAGACCATGCTAGCCTAATGAGACCATGCTAACCTAATGAGACCATGTTAGCCTAATGAGACCATGCTAACCTAATGAGACCATGTTAGCCTAATGAGACCATGCTAACCTAATGAGACCATGCTAGCCTAATGACACCATGCTAGCCTAATGAGACCATGTTAGCCTAATGAGACCATGCTAGCCTAATGAGACCATGCTAGCCTAATGAGACCATGTTAGCCTAATGAGACCATGCTAGCCTAGCTGACACCTGCTAACCTAATGAGACCATGCTAACCTAATGAGACCATGCTAGCCTAATGAGACCATGCTAGCCTAATGAGACCATGCTAACCTAATGAGACCATGCTAGCCTAATGAGACCATGCTAGCCTAATGAGACCATGCTAACCTAATGAGACCATGCTAACCTAATGAGACCATGCTAACCTAATGAGACCATGCTAGCCTAATGAGACCATGCTAACCTAATGAGACCATGCTGACCTAATGAGACCATGCTAGCCTAATGAGACCATGCTAATCTAATGAGACCATGCTAGCCTAATGAGACCATGCTAACCTAATGAGACCATGCTAGCCTAATGAGACCATGTTAGCCTAATGAGACCATGCTAGCCTAATAAGACCATGCTAACCTAATGAGACCATGCTAGCCTAATGAGACCATGCTAACCTAATGAGACCATGCTAGCCTAATGAGACCATGCTAACCTAATGAGACCATGTTAGCCTAATGAGACCATGCTAGCCTAATGAGACCATGCTAACCTAATGAGACCATGCTAGCCTAATGAGACCATGCTAACCTAATGAGACCATGTTAGCCTAATGAGACCATGCTAGCCTAATGAGACCATGCTAACCTAATGAGACCATGCTAACCTAATGAGACCATGTTAGCCTAATGAGACCATGCTAACCTAATGAGACCATGCTAACCTAATAAGACCATGCTAACCTAATAAGACCATGCTAACCTAATGAGACCATGCTAGCCTAATGAGACCATGCTAGCCTAATGAGACCATGCTAACCTAATGAGACCATGTTAGCCTAATGAGACCATGCTAACCTAATGAGACCATGCTAGCCTAGCTGACACCATGCTAGCCTAGCTGACACCATGCTAACCTAGCTGACACCATGCTATTCTCCTGATGTATAACCACTTTGTTTCTCTGGCCTCCATTGATTTATTCGTCTTAGTTTGGGCCATCCTACAAGGGTCAAAACTCTAATAAGTTTGGAACGGATTATGATAGAGACATGAGGTTTGGGACCACAGGAGGTTGGTGGCACCTTAATTGGGGAGGACGGGCTTGGGGTAATGGATGGAGCAGAATCAGTGGAATGGTATCAAATACATCAATCACATGATTTCCATTCCATTCGCTCTGTTCCAGACATTATTATCAGCTGGCCCCCCCCTCAGCAGCCTTCACTGGTTTGGACCATTGGTTTTCTTAGAGGATTATCTGCACAATAAACATATTATTTTACCCGTTAACACTGCATCAAGGTGATGTCTGATCCACTTCATTCAACACTGCATCAAGGGGATGTCTGATCCACACAGACCTACAGACACAAGGTGATCTCTGATCCACACAGACCTACAGACACAAGGGGATGTCTGATCCACACAGACCTACAGACATAAGGGGATGTCTGATCCACACAGACCTACAGACATAAGGGGATGTCTGATCCACACAGACCTACAGACTCAGGGTGATCTCTGATCCACACAGACCTACAGACACAAGGTGATCTCTGATCCACACAGACCTTCAGACTCAGGGTGATCTCTGATCCACACAGACCTACAGACTCAGGGTGATCTCTGATCCACACAGACCTACAGATTCAGGGTGATCTCTGATCCACACAGACCTACAGACACAAGGTGATCAAATCAAATCAAATCAAAGTTTATTTGTCACGTGCGCTGAATACAACAGGTGTAGACCTTACAGTGAAATGCTTACTTACAGGCTCTAACCAATTGTGCGGAAAAAAAGGTATGTGTGTGTATGTGTGTGAGGTGTGTGTGTGTGTGTGTGTAGGTAAGTAAAGAAATAAAGCAACAGTAAAAAGACATTTGAAAATAAGAGTAGCAAGGCTATATACAGATACCGGTTAGTCAGGCTTATTGAGGTAGTATGTACATGTGGTATGGTTAAAGTGACTATGCATGGGTATGGTTATAGTGACTATGCATATATTATGAACAGAGAGTAGCAGTAGCGTAAAAGAGGGGTTGGCGGGTGGTGGGACACAATGCAGATAGCCCGGTTAGCAATTATGCGGGAGCACTGGTTGGTCGGGCCAATTGAGGAAGTATGTACATGAATGTATAGTTAAGAGACTATGCATATATGATAAACAGAGAGTAGAAGCAGCGTAAAAGAGGGGTTGGCTTGGGCTTGGGGGTAAAAACTGTTGAGAAGACTTGGCACTCCGGTACCGCTTGCCATGCGGTAGTAGAGAGAACAGTCTATGACTGGGGTGGCTGGGGTCTTTGACAATTTTTAGGGCCTTCCTCTGACACCGCCTGGTGTAGAGGTCCTGGATGGCAGGCAGCTTTGCCCCAGTGATGTACTGGGGCGTATGCACTACCCTCTGAAGTGCCTTGCGGTCAGAAGCCGAGCAATTGCCGTACCAGGCAGTGATGCAACCGGTCAGGATGCTCTCGATGTTGCAGCTGTAGAACCTTTTGAGGATCTGAGGACCCATGCCAAATCTTTTTAGTTTCCTGAGGGGGAATAGGCTTTGTCGTGCCCTCTTTACGACTGTCTTGGTGTGTTTGGACCATTCTAGTTTGTTGTTGATGTGGACACCAAGGAATTTGAAGCTCTCAACCTGCTCCACTACAGCCCCGTCGATGAGAATGGGGACGTGCTTGGTGCTCCTTTTCCTGTAGTCCACATTCATCTCCTTAGTCTGAGGGATAGCTTGTTATTCTGGCACCACCCGGCCAGGTCTCTGACCTACTCCCTATAGGCTGTCTCGTCGTTGTCGGTGATCAGGCCTACCACTGTTGTGTCGTCTGCAAACTTAATGATGGTGTTGGAGTCGTGCCTGGCCATGCAGTCGTGGGTGAACAGGGAGTACAGGAGGGGACTGAGCACACACCCCTGAGGGCCCCCTGTGTTGAGGATCAGCGTGGCAGATGTGTTGCTACCTACCTTCACCACCTAGGGGCGGCCCGTCAGGAAGTCCAGGATCCAGTTGCAGAGGGAGGTGTTTAGTCCCAGGGTCCTTAGCTTAGTGATGAGCTTTGAGGGTACTATGGTGTTGAACGCTGAGCTGTAGTCAATGAATAGCATTCTCACATAGGTGTTCCTTTTGTCCAGGTGGAAAAGGGCAGTGTGGAGTGCAATAGAGATTGCATCATCTGTGGATCTGTTTGGGCGGTATGCAAATTGGAGTGGGTCTAGGGTTTCTGGGATAACGGTGTTGATGTGAGCCATTACCAGCCTTTCAAAGCACTTAATGGCTACGGACGTGAGTGCTACGGGTCTGTAGTCATTTAGGCAGGTTGCCTTTGTGTTCTTGGGCACAGGGACTATGGTGGTCTGCTTGAAACATGTTGGTATTACAGACTCAATCAGGGACATGTTGAAAATGTCAGTGAAGACACCTGCCAGTTGGTCAGCACATGCCCGGAGCACACGTCCTGGTAATCCATCAGGCCCCGCAGCCTTGTGTATGTTGACCTGTTTAAAGGTCTTAAAGGTCTTACTCACGTCGGTTTCGGAAAGCGTGATCACACAGTCGTCCGGAACAGCTGATGCTCTCATGCATGCCTCAGTGCGAGCATAGAAGTGATTTAGCTCGTCTGGTAGGCTCGTGTCACTGGGCAGCTCGCGGCTGTGCTTCCCTTTGTTGTCTGTAATAATTTGCAAGCCCTGCCACATCCGATGAGCGTCGGAGCCGGTGTAGTATGATTCAATCTTAGCCCTGTATTGACACTTTGCCTGTTTGATGGACATGTTCCAGTCTGTGATAGCAGACTGGATCTCTGATCCACACAGACCTACAGACACAAGGTGATCTCTGATTCACACAGACCTACTGACACAAGGTGATCTCTGATCCACACAGACCTATAGACACAGGAGGTGTCCCAAATGGAACCCTAATTAGTAATAATGCACTACTTTTGACCAGAGCCCAATGGCCGTTCATCTCTATCCTCCATCATCCTCCTCGTCCTCCTCTTCCTCCTCCTTCTCCCTGTACTCCTCCTCCGTCCTCCTCCTCCCTCCTCTTCCTTCGTCCTCCTCCTTCTCCCCATCCTTCATCCCCCCTTATAGCACGTATCCCCACTCCAGATGTCAGTCCAGACGTCTTGGCTGGATAAGTGTGAGTGTGTAATTGGAGAATGACTGGTCAGGGCCGCTGGGTCAGCCCATTCAGTGACAAACCAGATGGATTTCTACTGACAAGCAAAAATAACACAAATGTGGTGATGTTCATTTAATTTGTTTTGGGGGACTCAGAGACTGTGTCCCAAATGGCACCCTACTCCCTATATGTCTAGTGCACTACTGTTATGGTGCCTGGTCCAAAGTAGTGCACTAGAACAGGACTAGGATGCCATTTTGGGACCCATCCAAAGACGTCAGAAGTCTGGTTTGTGACGGCCTTCATTGGAATCAGCAGCAATACAGAGGGGGTACTGATTGTCAACAACAGCAACAAACCATGACAATTTGTTAGGCTAATGGGCGTCTTATCACCTCTGACCACAGAACATCGGCTGTCATTTTCTATTAATTTCCTGACGATTCTACATGTTGAATCACCATCGTTCGTCAACACCCAGCAGGTGAGATATTCTACTGCACAAGGCCAAAGATCTGGTTGGTCTGTCTGCAGGGCCCTGAGTTTATCTTGAACAGGTGACCTAACCAGGAGAATTTCCAGTCCCTATCCCAGAACCTCCCTGTGCATTTCATTTCCTAACTTAAAGGTGGACTGTTTTCTTCCACGCTAGATTTCCTACAAGGCTGATGTAGAAAAAAATGTGGGTTCATGCTTGAACAACAAGTGAAGAGGAGCTACCTTAAATCCAGAGTCCTTAATGGTGAAATGTTTCTTCACGTTGAAACTGCCTCGTCCGTTTGGGATATTAAAACAACAAAGAAGTTACTGAAAACAACGAACACAGTTTTTTTACATGAGCCATAGAACTGCAGGATATGTGCTGCCATCTTTTTTTACCACAACGCTCGACGCACCTCTGTTTCCTCCACAACAACAATAACTAAGGTGCCGTTTCCTCCACAACAACAATAACAAAGGTGCTGTTGTGGACAGTGGCCTCTGTTTCCTCCACAACAATAATGAAGGTGCTGTTGTGGACAGTGGCCTCTGTTTCCTCCACAACAATAATAAGGAAGGTGCTGTTGTGGACAGTGGCTCTGTTTCCTCCACAACAACAATAACAAAGGTGGTGTGGTGGACAGTGGCTCTGTTTCCTCCACAACAACAATAATGAAGGTGCTGTGGTGGACAGTGGCTCTGTTTCCTCCACAACAACAATAACAAAGGTGCTGTGGTGGACAGTTGCGCTGTTTCCCCTGATGCGGATTCCATCTTTAAATCATAACAGAATCTCAAGAAAGTGGGGGAGGCACGACATTCTTCTCCATCAAAAAAAATGTCTTTTATAATGAATGAATCTAAAATATTGGGCCGTTTCAGTCCTGGTAGACCTTCATCAGACAGAGTTCTTTAGGTCCACCATGACCCGAAAGTCACAGTATTTACAAAAAAACGATTCATAATAAAATAGTTTTTGATGGAGAAGAGTCACATCTCCACCACTTTCTACCTACAGGCTGTGGTACAAATATTACATGAATCTCATTGGCCCGTTCTGATGTGTTCTCGCTCTGTTACGTTTAATATCGTTTATTACAATGTTTCAGGGTTTAATTAAACAGCCAATGGACGCATTTACATAATAACTTTTATTCAAGCAGTCAACTATGCATGAATATCTAATATCTAATCATAATTACCCACATGACTTCACACACACACACACACTCCCAGTCCTCATTCATTAACAGGGTTCTCCAGACTTTCCTTTGATGAGAGTGAAACGGCATTCATATGAAAACAACATCTAATAACTGTTCTGTTTTCAAAATTCAAATGGTTGAAATTACACTTTTATTCATTAAATTAATGCCTTTTTTCCCGTCCATATTTCCAATATGAATAATTACTCATATTTACATGCTGGAGGGACACAGTTCTGCCTGCATCCCTAATGGCACCCTATTCCCTATATAGTGCCTATTGGCCCTGATCAGAATGTATAAGATAGGAAACAGGGTGCCATTTGAGATGCAGGCAGAACTGTGTATGATGGCCTGTAGTAACATGGCAGCACTAGTCATTAATAAATAAATTAGGCATATTTGGGCAGTCTTGATACAAATATTTTTTTAACAGAAATGCAATGGTGCATTGGATCAGTCTAAAACTTTGCACATACACTGCTGCCGTCTAGCGGCGAAAATGTATATTGCACCTGGACTGGAATAATACATTATGGCCTTTCTTTTGCTTGATGGTACAAAAAAATATAAAATAACGTTTTTTTTTTTTCTTTGTATTATCTTTTACCAGATCTATTGTGTTATATTCTCCTACCTTCCTTTAAAATTTCCACAAATTTCAAAGTGTTTCCTTTCAAATGGTACTAAGAATATGCATATCCTTGCTTCGGGGCCTGAGCTACAGGCAGTTAGATTTGAGTATGTCATTTTAGGAGAAAATGTTAAAAAAAGGGGCGGATCCTTAACGAGGTTAAGGTTTCAATGCTGTCTGAGCCTTGGTTTGGAAAGAAACAATGTTATATAGCCACAATGATTTGACACAATGAGTTCCCCACCCTCCCTTCAGAGTAACTTCACCGGCATAGCCATGAAAGATTGATTCATTTACATCCAACTGTATCAGTAAATTGTTCTTTGGGGAGAAATGGTGGCGGAATGCAGAGTCAGACACTGAATACCACTCCTGTGATGGGTAGAATAGCAGGTTAGAGAAAAATAAAGAGAGGAAGGGAGGGAGAGATTGAGAGAGAGAAAGATAATAAGAGACAAAGAGAGAGGGAGAATGAGAGAAAGAGAGAGAGAGAGACAGACAGAGAGAATGACAGAGAGAGAAAGAAAGAGAGAGAATGAAAAAGAGGCTGACAGAAAAAAGAGAGGGACAGAGAATGTCCTCTCTCTCATCCATCAACTTTATATTTATTCTTATAAAAAGTGTACTTGACTTGAGAAAAACAACAGAAACTCAGCCTTCACCATGACGTCTAGACAGTTCTGATATAGGAGGACGGCCAGCTGCTGCTATTAGACTACAGGAGAACGGCCAGCTGCTGCTATTAGACTACAGGAGGACAGCCAGGTGCTGCTATTAGACTACAGGAGAACGGCCAGCTGCTGCTATTAGACTACAGGAGGACGGCCAGCTGCTGCTATTAGACTACAGGAGGACGGCCAGCTGCTGCTATTAGACTACAGGAGGACAGCCAGCTGCTGCTATTAGACTACAGGAGGACGGCCAGCTGCTGCTATTAGACTACAGGAGGACGGCCAGCTGCTGCTATTAGACTACAGGAGGACGGCCAGCTGCTGCTATTAGACTACAGGAGGACGGCCGGCTGCTGCTATTAGACTACAGGAGGACGGCAAGCTGCTGCTATTAGACTACAGGAGGACGGCCGGCTGCTGCTATTAGACTACAGGAGGACGGCCAGCTGCTGCTATTAGACTACAGGAGGACGGCCAGCTGCTGCTATTAGACTACAGGAGGACGGCCAGCTACTGCTATTGGGCTATAGGAAGACAGCCAGGCTCTGCTATTAGACTACAGGAGGACGGCCAGCTGCTGCTATTAGACTACAGGAGGACGGCCAGCTACTGCTATTGGGCTATAGGAAGACAGCCAGGCTCTGTTATTCGACTACAGGAGGACAGCCAGGCTCTGCTATTAGGTTACAGGTCGACAGCCAGCTACTGCTATTAGACTACAGGAGGACAGCCAGGCTCTGCTATTAGACTACAGGAGGACAGCCAGGCTCTGCTATTAGACTGCAGGAGGACAGCCAGGCTCTGCTATTAGACTACAGGAGGACAGCCAGGCTCTGCTATTAGACTACAGGAGGACAGCCACTACAGCCAGGTGAGCTAAACCACTCCAGCCAACGCTTGGCATTGAGCATGGTGATCTTAGGCTTGTGTGCGGCCGCTCGGCCATGGAAACCCAGAGGCAGTTTGGAACTCGGTAATGAGCGCTTCAGCACTAAGTGGTCCCGTTCGGTGAGCTTGTGTGGCCTACCACTTCACGGCTGAGCAGTTGTTGCTCCTAGACGTTTCCACTTCACAATAACAGCACTTACAGTTGACCGGGGCAGCTCTAGCAGGGCAGAAATTTGACCAACTGACTTGTTGGAAAGGTGGCATCCTATGACGGTGCAACGTTGAAAGTCACTGAGCTATTCAGTACAGGCCATTCTACTGCTAATGTTTGTCTATGGAGATTGCATGGCTGTGTGCTCGATTCAATAACAGGTGTAGCTGAAATAGCCGAATCCACTAATTTGAAGGGGTGTCGACATACTTTTGGAGATTGTTGTTTATCATCTACCCAGAAACCAATGCTCTCTTTCACAACCAGGGGTGGAAATCCTAGGGGGGACGGGGGGGACACGACCACCCCATCCTGGGAAAAATATGATTTGTCCCCCCCAATATATCACTATGTAATTTAACTAATATTAATAATACGCAATGAAAACAATTGTCCTTATTATAGATACTTAATAGCGCGTTTTTATGTTTCAAAAGATTGCGACCCCCCACCCTTTGCCTCACAATGGTTTGATCCACTGCCAGTTCCTTAGTTGGCAAGGTAACAGATGGTTCGTATCTACTGTCTGAAAGGCACTCAATGCACGTAACTGACGTGAGGTTCATCCAGTCAATCGCGCACACACACTAGCTGAATATGCAGAGCTAGCGCGCAAATATTAACTATTAAGCTAGCTAGTACCAATTCTATTTATGTGGCATCGTCAAAGATGGAATCTTTGCTATCGTCAATTTATTCCAAGATCAGCACGCAGATGTAAGTTAGTGCTTCGACATCCCTGTGATTAGGTTAGCGATAAACTGAAGTCCAAACTGAACAGAACTACACTCTCTTCTACCATTGTCTTAAATATATTTAATGGTCTCGTTGCAAAAGCTAAATTGTCGCAAGGGAACTTTTATTTATTTATTTTATTTCACCTTTATTTAACCTGGGTAGCAAAGATTATAGCAAACACCACTGAAACGGAATTGGTGCTCGCTAGCTTTGCAAATACAGCTATTGTTGGAAGCCAGCCAATATGAAACAAACGATTAAAATTACAAAAGGTTGCAGCATATGTTGTGTAAATGGTGAACTCATACAGCTGTCAACTCTTGTCACTGCAATCCGTTTCACATTTGCTAGCTACCTTTTAGATCGAAGCCCATATAGAATGATAGAAGATAAGATGATAGAAGCCCATCTCCTACTGTAAATAACCTACACTGTGTGTGTGTGTGTAGCCAGCCAGCCAGCCAGCCAGGTAGAAAAATGGCAGAAAAAAGAAAAAAGACGGACATCAGAGTATTTTTCAGTCAATTATGATTTCACAGATTTACAGAAAAAAAGGAGAGTGAACGACCAACCCGCCTCTCTTCCTACCTCTTCCTCCCTCATTCTTCCTTTTCTATCTGTCTTTCTCCTGAATATCATCTCTGCTCTTCTTATCCCTTCTATCTGTCAATTCTACCATTCTCTCATTCTACCATTCTCTCATTCTACCATTGTCTCATTCTGTCCCTCTACCTCCTTGTCTTCCCATCTCTGTCCATTCTCCATGAATACCATCAGTCCCTCCTCTTTTCTCCATTCCCTCTTTTCTCTCTCTATCTAGCTTGTTCTCTCTGTGTGTCATTTCATTCCAATAAGGCTCCAGTCCCCTCTGGCCCTGATGAAACCCAGTGTGCCATGAACAGATCATAATAACACCTACACCTGCATCTAGCAGACACTGCTTCTGCCTGTAGTGCCCTATCCATCTTTTATTCATCTGTACCCCCCTCTTTCACTCTCTGTACTCCCCCTCTCTCTCTGTACTCCCCTTCTCTCTCTGTACCCCCCCCCCCCCTCTCTCTGTACTCTCTGTACCCCCTTTCTCTCTCTCTGTACCCCACCTCTTTCTCTATCTTTGTCTGTCTGCCTCTCTCTCTCTCTCTCTCTCTCTCTCTCTCTCTCACTGTGGACTGGTGAACCGTCTGGAGGACTTTGTAAAGGGGCGTCAAGGGGGTTCTGTGTGCAGTGGAAGGGGGGGATATCTTTTACTAAAGTGATGTATATTATTGGGCCAATAAAGGTAATTTTAAAATTAAATCTGTCTGTCTGTCTGTCTGTCTGTCTGTCTGTCTGTCTGTCTGTCTGTCTGTCTGTCTGTCTGTCTGTCTGTCTGTCTGTCTGTCTGTCTGTCTGTCTGTCTGTCTGTCTGTCTGTCTGTCTGTCTGTCGCTCTCTCTCTCTATCTATCTGTCTGCCTCTCTCTCTATCTGTCTGCCTCTCTCGCTCTCTCTCTCGCTCTGTCTCTATCTCTCGCTCTGTCTCTATCTCTCTATCTATCTGCCCCCCATCTCTCCTTATCTCTGTACTAATCTTATCAAACAAGTTAGGAACTTAAGAAAAATAAGTTATGTTTCAATATGAACATCTCCACAGGATCTATCTTTCCTAAGCCTACATTAAAATACAATCAACATAAAAACAATACAGTTATAAAAATGTCAGATGTTTTTCATTTTGTCGCCGATGCTACGTGTCAATACGAATCATTTTGGTTTGGTTTTCTCCAAATTGTAGAGTTTTTAATTGTATAGAAAAGTCAGTAAATGAACTTCAACTTTCAAAGCATTTCGGACCTCACTAAAAGTCAAACCCCTGGTTACGGCCCTGTGCGTGTGTGTGATCTGAAATCCCTGTTCCCTATAGGCCGTCAGGAGAGTTGTGAAAGCATCAGGTGTTGTTGAAGGGCTCTACTAGGTTAAATGGACCGTCACACTCCCCATTCCATTGGCCTGTTTTAGCCACACGTGAAATTAGGTTCCACTGTAGCCATCGCAAAATGTTGATGGAGATGTTGCATGGGGGAATGTTGTCAGCGTGACACCCAGAGGGTATTTGTTCCAGGGCACAGGTTTAACGTGAGTCACGTGCAGTGGTCTCTTTCTCTCTCTTTTTTTATTGATATTAACACACACCAAAACAAGCAGGAAGACACAGAGACACACATTCCAACACCACATTATCTCTCTGCATGCTGGAAGTGTTTGGTGCATGCTGGGAATTATATGAGTGAGTGCGAGTGTTGTCTGGAATTAGATCGCCTGTGTTTTCTTTCTTGTTTCCTTTTCTTGGTGGTTTGCCTTTTTCTATGATTAAGGTTATCATTATTTTTTATTTTTGTGGTAGAATTAAGTATATTGTATTTCTTGTAGGAATTGCCCTGGTTTTGGCAGGGATGGCGACCCACATGGCGCCAGAATCCCAGAGTCGGCTCTTCACTGTTGACGTTGAGACTGGTGTTTTGCGGGTACTATTTGATGAAGCTGCCAGTTGAGGACTAATGTACTTGTCCTCTTGCTCAGTTGTGCACCGGGGCTTCCCTCTCCACTTTCTATTCTGGTTAGAGCCAGTTTGTGATGTTCTGTGAAGGGAGTAATACACAGCGTTGTACAAGATCTTCAGTTTCTTGGCAATTTCTCGCATGGAATAGCCTTCATTTCTCAGAACAAGAATAGACTGATGAGTTTCAGAAGACAATTCTTTGTTTCTGGCCATTTTGGGCCTGTAATTGAACCCACAAATGCTGATGCTCCAGATACTTAACTAGTCTAAGGAAGGCCAGTTTTATTGCTTATTTAATCAGAACAGTTTTCAACTGTGCTAATATAATTGCAAAAGGGTTTTCTAATGATCAAATAGCCTTTTCAAATGATAAACTTGGATTAGGTAACACAACGTGCCATAGGAACACAGGAGTGATGGTTGCTGATAATGGGCCTCTGTACGCCTATGTAGTTATTCCATAAAAAATCAGCCGTTTCCAGCTACAATAGTCATTTACAACATTAACAATGTTTACACTGTATTTCTGATCAGTTTGATGTTATTTTAATGGACAAAAATGTGTTGCTTTTCTTTCAAAAACAAGGATATTTCTAAGTGACCCCAAATCATATTTGCGCCTCTTCAATGGTCTGCTGTTTGGTGCCTTCCCAGGTAAGGGGGCAGTAGCTCTTCGGCTGCATCAGATTCACAACTGTCAGTGTCCATGCTAGTTGGATGTGCTCATGGAAGCAGTACAACTTGTGTCGTCGACCGGTGCAGGTGTAGTACTGCTGGTAGTAGCAGGTGTAGTACTGCTGGTAGTAGCAGTACTACCAGTAGAGCTGGTATGTGTCTCTATGGATGCGGGCCTTTTTTTTAACCATTCATCCATTTTTGAGCAAACAGAATGAGCAGCAGCTACGTTTGGCTACATAGTGGAGTTCCCGAGAGAGTAAGGGTTAATGTGATTGGATGCTAATTATTTGACTAGGCTACCTGTATTTGACATTGTGTTGTTATTTCGCTAAACACTAGATGGTTTAATTACATTTTTGGCAGTGAAACGAGGCTACTCAGGCAAGAAAAAAATCTGACCCAAATGTGGAAAATATAAATGGACTGTTTGAAAATGTGAATCAAATTTTTATCTGGCGTACCCCTGACGGCATTGTGCGTACCCCTGGTTTGGGAATACCTGATCTAGAGATATAGAATGTTATCACGTATTCACCCAGAGGAACTCAATTTAACCTTGCGCAATACCCTAGATGCAGTTGCACCCCTAAAAACTAAAAACATCTGTCATAAGAAACTAGCTCCCTGGTATACAGAAAATACACGAGCTCTGAAGCAAGCTTCCAGAAAATTGGAACGGAAATGGCGCCACACCAAACTGGAAGTCTTCCGACTAGCTTGGAAAGACAGTACCGTGCAGTATCGAAGAGCCCTTACTGCTGCTCGATCATCCTATTTTTCCAACTTAATTGAGGAAAATAAGAACAATCCGAAATTTCTTTTTGATACTGTCGCAAAGCTAACTAAAAAGCAGCCTTCGCAAATGGAGGATGGCTTTCACTTCAGCAGTAATAAATTTATGAACTTCTTTGAGGAAAAGATCATGATCATTAGAAAGCAAATTACAGACTCCTCTTTAAATCTGGGTATTCCTCCAAAGCTCCATTGTCCTGAGTCTGCACAACTCTGCCAGGACCTAGGATCAAGGGAGATACTAAAGTGTTTTAGTACTATATCTCTTGACGCAATGATGAAAATAATCATGGCCTCCAAACCCTCAAGCTGCATACTGGACCCTATTCCAACTAAACTACTGAAAGAGCTGCTTCCTGTGCTTGGCCCTCCTATGTTGAACATAATAAACGGCTCTCTATCCACCGGATGTGTACCAAGCTCACTAAAAGTGGCAGTAATAAAGCCTCTCTTGAAAAAGCCGAATCTTGATCCAGAAATTATAAAAAACTATCGGCCTATATCGAATCTTCCATTCCTCTCCAAAATTTTAGAAAAAGCTGTTGCACAGCAACTGACTGCCTTCCTGAAGACAAACAATGTATACGAAACGCTTCAGTCTGGTTTTAGACCCCATCATAGCACTGAGACTGCACTTGTGAAGGTGGTAAATGACCTTTTAATGACGTCAGACCGAGGCTCTGCATCTGTCCTCGTGCTCCTAGATCTTAGTGCCGCTTTTGATACCATCGATCACCACATTCTTTTGGAGAGATTGGAAACCCAAATTGGTCTACATGGACAAGTTCTGGCCTGGTTTAGATCTTATCTGTCGGAAAGATATCCGTTTGTCTCTGTGAATGGTTTGTCCTCTGACAAATCAATTGTAAATTTCGGTGTTCCTCAAGGTTCCGTTTTAGGACCACTATTGTTTTCACTATATATTTTACCTCTTGGGGATGTCATTCGAAAACATAATGTTAAATTTCACTGCTATGCGGACGACACACAGCTGTACATTTCAATGAAACATGGTGAAGCCCCAAAATTGCCCTCGCTAGAAGCCTGTGTTTCAGACATAAAGAAGTGGATGGCTGCAAACTTTCTACTTTTAAACTCGGACAAAACAGAGATGCTTGTTCTAGGTCCCAAGAAACAAAGAGATCTTCTGTTGAATCTGACAATTAATCTGGATGGTTGTACAGTCGTCTCAAATAAAACTGTGAAGGACCTCGGCGTTACTCTGGACCCTGATCTCTCTTTTGAAGAACATATCAAGACTGTTTCAAGGACAGCTTTTTTCCATCTACGTAACATTGCAAAAATCAGAAATTTTCTGTCCAAAAATGACGCAGAAAAATTTATCCATGCTTTTGTTACTTCTAGGCTGGACTACTGCAATGCTCTACTTTCCGGCTACCCGGATAAAGCACTAAATAAACTTCAGTTAGTGCTAAATACGGCTGCTAGAATCCTGACTAGAACCAAACAATTTGATCATATTACTCCAGTGTTAGCCTCCCTACACTGGCTTCCTGTTAAGGCAAGGGCTGATTTCAAGGTTTTACTGCTAACCTACAAAGCATTACATGGGCTTGCTCCTACCTATCTTTCCGATTTGGTCCTGCCGTACATACCTACACGTACGCTACGGTCACAAGACGCAGGCCTCCTAATTGTCCCTAGAATTTCTAAGCAAACGGCTGGAGGTAGGGCTTTCTCCTATAGAGCTCCATTTTTATGGAATGGTCTGCCTACCAATGTGAGAGACGCAGACTCAGTCTCAACCTTTAAGTCTTTACTGAAGACTTATCTCTTCAGTAGGTCCTATGATTAAGTATAGTCTGGCCCAGGAGTGTGAAGGTGAACGGAAAGGCTGGAGCAACGAACCGCCCTTGCTGTCTCTGCCTTGCCGGTTCCCCTCTTTCCACTGGGATTCTCTGCCTCTAACCCTTTTACAGAGGCTGAGTCACTGGCCTACTGGTGTTCTTCCATTACTTCCATTACTTCTATTCTTCCATGCCGTCCATGGGAGGGGTGCGTCACTTGAGTGGGTTGAGTCACTGACGTGGTCTTCCTGTCTGGGTTGGCGCCCCCCCCCCCCCCCCCCCCCCTTGAGTTGTGCCATGGCGGAGATCGTTGTGGGCTATACTCGGCCTTGTCTTAGGACGGTAAGTTGGTGGTTGGAGACATCCCTCTAGTGGTGTGGGGGCTGTGCTTTCGCAAAGTGGGTGGGGTTATATCCTGCCTGTTTGGCCCTGTCCGGGGGTATCATCGGATGGGGCCACAGTGTCTTCTGATCCCTCCTGTCTCAGCCTCCAGTATTTATGCTGCAGTAGTTTATGTCGGGGGGCTAGGGTCAGTCTGTTACATCTGGAGTATTTCTCTTATCTTATCCGGTGTCCTGTGTGTATTTAAATATGCTCTCTCTAATTCTCTCTTTCTCTCTTTCTGTCTTTCTCTCGGAGGACCTGAGCCCTAGGACCATGCCTCAGGACTACCTGGTATGATGACTCCTTGCTGTCCCCAGTCCACCTGGCCGTGCTGCTGCTCCAGTTTCAACTGTTCTGCCTGCGGCTATGGAACCCTGACCTGTTCACCGGACGTGCTTGTTGCACCCTCGACAACTACTATGATTATTATTATTTGACCATGCTGGTCATTTATGAACATTTTAACATTTTAACATTTTGACCATGTTCTGTTATAATATCCACCCGGCACAGCCAGAAGAGGACTGGCCACCCCTCATAGCCTGGTTCCTCTCTAGGTTTCTTCCTAGGTTTTTGGCCTTTCTAGGGAGTTTTTCCTAGGGAGTTTTTCCTAGCCACCGTGCTTCTTTCACATGCTTTGCTTGCTGTTTGGGGTTTTAGGCTGGGTTTCTGTACAGCACTTTGAGAATATCAGCTGATGTACGAAGGGCTATATAAAAATAAATTTGATATAGAATGTTATCACGTATTCACCTAGAGATATAGAATGTTATCATGTATTCACCTAGAGATATAGAATGTTATCATGTATTCACCTAGAGATATAGAATGTTATCATGTATTCACCTAGAGATATAGAATGTTATCACGTATTCACCTAGCGATATAGAATGTTATCACGTATTCACCTAGAGATATAGAATGTTATCATGTATTCACCTAGAGATATAGAATGTTATCATGTATTCACCTAGAGATATAGAATGTTATCATGTATTCATCTCATACAATGTGTATTTGTGCATGCATCTCTGTTTGTATGCTTATGTGTATGTGTGTGTGTGTGTGTGTGTGTGTGTGTGTGTGTGTGTGTGTGTGTGTGTGTGTGTGTGTGTGTGTGTGTGTGTATAAGGCTGAGACACATGTGATGTCTATACTTAATTAAGTATGTCTCCAGTTTGCTTCATTCCCCACAGTGCTTGTTATGTCTCCAATTTGCTACATTGCTCACAGTGCTTGTTAGTCTCCTGCGTCTCTTCCCTGAGCCACAGTGCTTGTTAGTCTCCTGCGTCTCTTCACTGAGCCACAGAGGATATATAAGCATTAAATACTATCTACAGTAAGTGAGTTGTGAGTTGTAATTCCTTCTGTCACAGTACAGAGTCACAGAGGTGTGTGTGTGTTTGAGTGTGTGTTTTGTGTGTGTGAAATTGTGACTGTGTGTGTGTGTGTCTGAGTGTGTTATGGATGTGTTTGGTTTGTTAGGGTTGTTCCTTAGGGTTATTCGTTAAACCAAATGCTCCAATTTGAGCTGCGAAGGCCTTGGACTGGATGGAACACCAGCTGGAATTAGTTGTGTGTGTTTGTCCATGTCCATGTTTGTGTGTTGATTCGTGGGCGGGTGGTGTGAGCGGTTGATTAAAGAGAAGAATTAGATTTCTTTGATTGGCAGGTCGAGAACTATTGATTCTGTGGTGAAGCACCGCATACCTAATACCACACACACACACACACACACACACACACACACACACACACACACACACACACACACACACACACACACACACACACACACACACACACACACACACACACACACACACACGCTAACAAGATGTCATGGTTTGACCAATTTGACTTCACATTCCGACGTTTGTCCACGTTTCTCTAAACATCACTTTCTGAAGTTGCTCCAAACGTCAAATTTCGAGGTGTTTTAGACAGCCTGTGTTGCTCCTCCTGCTGTTGCTGGCGCCTCACGACTGGTTATGTTAAGGCATTCATTCTGAATGGGTAAGAGTAAAAGGGAAAATCTACTCAAAAATGGTCCTTTGATATGTTTTTAGGGTTGATACAGTTTTCAAGATATTGGACTTTCCCTTTGTTTGGGATAGACTCAAAGAGGAAGAGACAGGACCAACTCGGTGGAAAATCTGTCTCAAATCAAATTTTATTGGTCACAAACACATGGTTAGCAAATGTTAATGCGAGTGTAGTGAAATGCTTGTGCTTCTAGTTCCGACAGTGCAGTAATATCTAACAAGTAATCTAACGTTTCCCCAACAACAACCTAATACACACAAATCTAAAGGGGTGAATGAGAATATGTACATATAAATATATGGATGAGCGACAGCCGAGCGCCATAGGCAAGGTGAAATAGATGGTATAAGGTACAGTATACACATATGAGATGAGTAATGTAAGATACAATTATTAAAGTGGCATTGTTTAAAGTGACTAGTGATCCATTTATTAAAGTGGCCAGTGATTGGGTTTCAATGTAGTCAGCAGCCTCTCTGTGTTAGTGATTGCAGTTTAGTAGTCTGATGGCCTTGAGATAGAAGCTGTTTTTCAGTCTCTCGGTCCCAGCTTTGATGCACCTGTACTGACCTCGCCTTCTGGATGATAGTGGGGTGAACAGGCTGTGGCTCGGGTGGTTGTTGTCCTTGATGATCTTTTTGGCATTCCTGTGACATCGGGTGCTGTAAGTGTCTTGGAGGGCAGGTAGTTTTCCCCCTGGTGATGCGTTGTGCAGACCGCACCACCCTCTGTAGAGCCTTGCGGTTGAGGGTGGTGCAGTTGCCGTACCAGGCGGTGATACAGCCCGATAGGATGCTCTCGATTGTGCATCTGTAAAAGTTTGTCAGGGTTGCGCCTTCTTCACCACACTGTCTGTGTGGGTGGACCATTTCATTTTGTCAGTGACATGTACACCAAGGAACTTAACTTTCCACCTTCTCCACTGCTGTCCCTTCGATGTGGATAGGGGGGTGCTCCCTCTGCTGTTTCCTGAAGTACACAATCATCTCCTTTGTTTTGTTGACGTTGAGTGAGAGGTTGTTTTCCTGATACCACACTCCAAGTGCCCTCACCTCCTCCCTGTAGGCTGTCTCGTGAATGTTGGTAATCAAGCCCACTGCTGTTGTGTTGTCTGCAAACTTGATGATTGAGTTGGAGGCATGCATGGCCACGCAGTCATGGGTGAACAGGGAGTACAGGAGGGGGATGAGCACCGCCCCTCTGGGGCCCCAGTGTTGAGGGTCAGCGAAGTGGAGATGATATGATCCTTGACTAATCTCTCAAATGACAGAAGTGAGTGCTATGGGGCGGTAGTCAATTAGTTCAGTTATCTTTGCCTTCTTGAGAACAGGAACAATGGTGGCCATCTTGAAGCATGTGGGGACAGCAGACTGGGATATGGAGCGATTGAATATGTCCGTAAACACACCAGCCAGCTGGTCTGAGCATGCTCTGAGGACGCGGCTAGGGATGCCGTCTGGGCCAGCAGCCTTGTGAGGGTTAACACGTTTAAATGTCGTAGTCACGTCGGCTACAGAGAAGAAGGGGGGGGGGGGGGGGGGGGGGGGGCAGTGCTTGTTAGCGGGCCACACGACGGTGTCACTGTATTATCCTCAAAGGGGGCAAAAAAGGTGTTTAGTTTGTCTGGAAGCAAGACGTCGATGTCCATGACGTGTCTGGTTTTCTTTTTTGTCATCCGTGATTTCCTGTAGACCCTGCCACATACGTCTCGTGTCTGAGCTGTTCAATTGCGACTCCATTTAGTCCCTATATCGACATTTCGCTTGTTGTTTTTTAATTTGCCGCCCTGATATTTCACTGGCTGTGTCCCGCAGGTGGGAGGCCAGCGTCCCACGTAGCCCATAGAAGTTAAAGTATAAAATGGAAAATAAATAAATATAAATATGGGTTGTATTTACAATGGTGTTTGTTCTTCACTGGTTGACCTTTTCTTGTGGCAACAGGTCACAAATCTTGCTGCTGTGATGGCACACTGGTATTTCACCCAGTAGTTATGGGAGTTTATCAAAATTGGGTTTGTTTTCGAATTCTTTGTGGGTCTGTGTAATCTGATGGAAATATGTGTCTCTAATATGGTCATACATTTGGCAGGAGGTTAGGAAGTGCAGCTCAGTTTCCACCTCATTTTGTGGGTAGTGTGTCTTCTCTTGAGAGCCAGGTCTGCCTACGGCAGCCTTTCTCAATAGCAAGGCTATGCTCACTGAGTCTGTACATAGTCAAAGCTTTCTTTAACTTTGGGTCAGTCACTGTGGTCAGGTATTCTGCCACTGTGTACTCTCTGTTTAGGGCCAAATGTGTTTCTCTCTCTCTCTCTCTCTCTCTCTCTCTCTCTCTCTCTCTCTCTCTCTCTCTGTGTATCTCTCTGTGTGGCGTGTCTCTCTCTCTCTGTATTTCTCTGTGGGGCGTGTCTCTCTCTCTCTCTCTCTCTGTGTATCTCTTTGTGTGGCGTGTCTCTCTCTCTGTATTTCTCTGTGGGGCGTCTCTCTCTCTCTCTCTCTGTGTATCTCTCTGTGTGGCGTGTCTCTCTCTCTCTGTATTTCTCTGTGGGGCGTGTCTCTCTCTCTCTCTCTGTGTATCTCTCTGTGTGGCGTGTCTCTCTCTCTCTGTATTTCTCTGTGGGGCGTGTCTCTCTCTCTCTCTCTCTGTGTATCGCTCTGTGTGGCGTGTGTCTCTCTCTCGCCCCTCAGTGACGTACAGGAGAGATGCACTAAGCTTTACCCTCAGGACAAACCTGATACCACCAACAGGTCAGTCTAATATGATAACAACAATAACCCTAACCCTAACCCTCAGGACAAACCTGATACCACCAACAGGTCAGTCTAATATGATAACAACAATAACCCCAACCCTCAGGACAAACCTGATACCACCAACAGGTCAGTCTAATATGACAACAACAATAACCCTAACCCTCAGGACAAACCTGATACCACCAACAGGTCAGTCTAATATGACAACAACAATAACCCCAACCCTCAGGACAAACCTGATACCACCAACAGGTCAGTCTAATATGACAACAACAATAACCCCAACCCTCAGGACAAACCTGATACCACCAACAGGTCAGTCTAATATGACAACAACAATAACCCTAACCCTCAGGACAAACCTGATACCACCAACAGGTCAGTCTAATATGATAACAACAATAACCCCAACCCTCAGGACAAACCTGATACCACCAACAGGTCAGTCTAATATGATAACAACAATAACCCCAACCCTCAGGACAAACCTGATACCACCAACAGGTCAGTCTAATATGACAACAACAATAACCCCAACCCTCAGGACAAACCTGATACCACCAACAGGTCAGTCTAATATGACAACAACAATAACCCCAACCCTCAGGACAAACCTGATACCACCAACAGGTCAGTCTAATATGACAACAACAATAACCCTAAGCCTCAGAACAAACCTGATACCACCAACAGGTCAGTCTAATATGATAACAACAATAACCCTAACCCTCAGGACAAACCTGATACCACCAACAGGTCAGTCTAATATGATAACAACAATAACCCTAACCCTCAGGACAAACCTGATACCACCAACAGGTCAGTCTAATATGACAACAACAATAACCCTAACCCTCAGGACAAACCTGATACCACCAACAGGTCAGTCTAATATGACAACAACAATAACCCTAACCCTCAGGACAAACCTGATACCACCAACAGGTCAGTCTAATATGATAACAACAATAACCCTAACCCTCAGGACAAACCTGATACCACCAACAGGTCAGTCTAATATGACAACAACAATAACCCTAACCCTCAGGACAAACCTGATACCACCAACAGGTCAGTCTAATATGATAACAACAATAACCCCAACCCTCAGGACAAACCTGATACCACCAACAGGTCAGTCTAATATGATAACAACAATAACCCTAACCCTCAGGACAAACCTGATACCACCAACAGGTCAGTCTAATATGACAACAACATATTCATAACTCCCATACTGTAAACTACAAAAACGAATTCAAAGCGAAACCCTTTACATTACATTTTACACTGTTATCCAGAGTGATTTAGGGGCTGAATAGTACATACATCTTAAGATAACTAGGTGAGACAACTACATATCACAGTCATAGTCAGTACATTCATCTTCAGATAGCTAGGATAGATAACTACATATCACAGTCATAGTCAGTACATTCATCTTCAGATAGCTAGGTGAGATAACTACATATCACAGTCATAGTCAGTACATTCATCTTCAGATAGCTAGGATAGATAACTACATATCACAGTCATAGTCAGTACATTCATCTTCGGATAGCTAGGATAGATAACTACATATCACAGTCATAGTCAGTACATTCATCTTCAGATAGCTAGGATAGATAACTACATATCACAGTCATAGTCAGTACATTCATCTTCAGATAGCTAGGATAGATAACTACATATCACAGTCATAGTCAGTACATTCATCTTCAGATAGCTAGGTGAGATAACTACATATCACAGTCATAGTCAGTACATTCATCTTCAGATAGCTAGGATAGATAACTACATATCACAGTCATAGTCAGTACATTCATCTTCAGTTAGCTAGGATAGATAACTACATATCACAGTCATAGTCAGTACATTCATCTTCAGATAGCTAGGTGAGATAACTACATATCACAGTCATAGTCAGTACATTCATCTTCAGATAGCTAGGATAGATAACTACATATCACAGTCATAGTAAATACATTCATCTTCAGATAGCTACGATAGATAACTACATATCACAGTCATAGTCAGTACATTCATCTTCAGATAGCTAGGATAGATAACTATATATCACAGTCATAGTCAGTACATTCATCTTCAGATAGCTAGGATAGATAACTACATATCACAGTCATAGTCAGTACATTCATCTTCAGATAGCTAGGATAGATAACTACATATCACAGTCATAGTCAGTACATTCATCTTCAGATAGCTAGGATAGATAACTACATATCACAGTCATAGTCAGTACATTCATCTTCAGATAGCTAGGATAGATAACTACATATCACAGTCATAGTCAGTACATTCATCTTCAGATAGCTAGGATAGATAACTACATATCACAGTCATAGTCAGTACATTCATCTTCAGATAGCTAGGATAGATAACTACATATCACAGTCATAGTAAATACATTCATCTTCAGATAGCTAGGATAGATAACTACATATCACAGTCATAGTCAGTACATTCATCTTCAGATAGCTAGGTGAGATAACTACATATCACAGTCATAGTCAGTACATTCATCTTCAGATAGCTAGGATAGATAACTACATATCACAGTCATAGTCAGTACATTCATCTTCAGATAGCTAGGATAGATAACTACATATCACAGTCATAGTCAGTACATTCATCTTCAGATAGCTAGGATAGACAACTACATATCACAGTCATAGTCAGTACATTCATCTTCAGATAGCTAGGTGAGATAACTACATATCACAGTCATAGTCAGTACATTCATCTTCAGATAGCTAGGATAGATAACTACATATCACAGTCATAGTCAGTACATTCATCTTCAGATAGCTAGGATAGATAACTACATATCACAGTCATAGTCAGTACATTCATCTTCAGATAGCTAGGATAGATAACTACATATCACAGTCATAGTCAGTACATTCATCTTCAGATAGCTAGGTGAGATAACTACATATCACAGTCATAGTCAGTACATTCATCTTCAGATAGCTAGGATAGATAACTATATATCACAGTCATAGTCAGTACATTCATCTTCAGATAGCTAGGATAGATAACTACATATCACAGTCATAGTCAGTACATTCATCTTCAGATAGCTAGGATAGATAACTACATATCACAGTCATAGTCAGTACATTCATCTTCAGATAGCTAGGATAGATAACTACATATCACAGTCATAGTCAGTACATTCATCTTCAGATAGCTAGGTGAGATGACTACATATCACAGTCATAGTCAGTACATTCATCTTCAGATAGCTAGGATAGATAACTATATATCACAGTCATAGTCAGTACATTCATCTTCAGATAGCTAGGATAGATAACTACATATCACAGTCATAGTCAGTACATTCATCTTCAGATAGCTAGGATAGATAACTACATATCACAGTCATAGTCAGTACATTCATCTTCAGATAGCTAGGTGAGATGACTACATATCACAGTCATAGTAAATACATTCATCTTCAGATAGCTAGGATAGATAACTACATATCACAGTCATAGTCAGTACATTCATCTTCAGATAGCTAGGATAGATAACTATATATCACAGTCATAGTAAATACATTCATCTTCAGATAGCTAGGTGAGATGACTACATATCACAGTCATAGTAAATACATTCATCTTCAGATAGCTAGGATAGATAACTACATATCACAGTCATAGTCAGTACATTCATCTTCAGATAGCTAGGTGAGATGACTATATATCACAGTCATAGTAAATACATTCATCTTCAGATAGCTAGGTGAGATAACTACATATCACAGTCATAGTCAGTACATTATTCCTCAATACAGTAGTTATCTGCAGAGTCAGTGTTTGTAGGGAAACGTTTTAGTATCTAACTTTGAGAAATGTCCTTTATCCTCCAGTATGTTTGAAGTGTGGAACTGTTTGTCCTCTCTCTCTCTGGGCTCAATGAAACATCTCACTGTAAACACCATGGAACTCTCAGCGGGAAACATCTGGATGGAGCGGCGACACAGGTGGGGGAGTGTAACACCTTACCAGCTGGCACTCTTTAAGTATCCTGTGTGTGTGTGTGTGTGTGTGTGTGTGTGTGTGTGTGTGTGTGTGTGTGTGTGTGTGTGTGTGTGTGTGTGTGTGTGTGTGTGTGTGTGTGTGTGAGAGTCGTCACCATAGTTGTAACCCTGCAGAGTCCCTTTATTAAACAGCTCAATGACAACAGTGATGAGAGAGAGTGAGAGAGACCACAGCCTCTCACAGGATATACCCATAGATATTAGACACCATATGTAACCACAGCCCCTCTCACAGGATATACCCATAGATATTAGACACCATATGTAACCACAGCCCCTCTCACAGGATATACCCATAGATATTAGATATTAGACACCATATATAACCACAGCCCTTCTCACAGGATATACCCATAGATATTAGATATTAGACACCATATGAAACCACAGCCCCTCTCACAGGATATACCCATAGATATTAGACACCATATGTAACCACAGCCCTTCTCACAGGATATACCCATAGATATTAGATATTAGACACCATATGAAACCACAGCTCCTCTCACAGGATATACCCATAGATATTAGACACCATATGAAACCACAGCCCCTCTCACAGGATATACCCATAGATATTAGACACCATATGAAACCACAGCTCCTCTCACAGGATATACCCATAGATATTAGATATTAGACACCATATGTAACCACAGCCCCTCTCACAGGATATACCCATAGATATTAGATATTAGACACCATATGAAACCACAGCCCCTCTCACAGGATATACCCATAGATATTAGATATTAGACACCATATGAAACCACAGCCCCTCTCACAGGATATACCCATAGATATGTTGAAGCCCCCATATACAGCCATGTCAGAATACTGAGAGAACCAGGTGTCTGACACTAGCCAGGATAATGAAGTGTGTGGGTGTGTGAGAGAAAGGTGCACCCCTGAAGAAGCCAGATGGTCGGAACGTTCTGGAAGATTCCGTAGGGTTCCGTCGTGATTATGAGACCGATGTGGTCCCCAGGGGAGAACTCTGGAAAGCAATGTTCACACAGAACCACAGACACAGACACAGACACACACAGTAGCAGCAGGTAAAGCGCTTGCTGTGGTGTCAGCATACCTTCTATACCGTCTACTGGTTTATCACCACCTGTATATACATACCTTCTATACTGTCTACTGGTTTATCACCACCTGTATATACATACCTTCTATACCGTCTACTGGTTTATCACCACCTGTATACATACCTTCTATACTGTCTACTGGTTTATCACCACCTGTATATGCATACCTTCTATACTGTCTACTGGTTTATCACCACCTGTATATACATACCTTCTATACTGTCTACTGGTTTATCACCACCTGTATACATACCTTCTATACTGTCTACTGGTTTATCACCACCTGTATATACATACCTTCTATACTGTCTACTGGTTTATCACCACCTGTATACATACCTTCTATACTGTCTACTGGTTTATCACCACCTGTATGCATACCTTCATACTGTCTACTGGTTTATCACCACCTGTATATACATACCTTCTATACTGTCTACTGGTTTATCACCACCTGTATATGCATACCTTCTATACTGTCTACTGGTTTATCACCACCTGTATATACATACCTTCTATACTGTCTACTGGTTTATCACCACCTGTATGCATACCTTCTATACTGTCTACTGGTTTATCACCACCTGTATACATACCTTCTATACTGTCTACTGGTTTATCACCACCTGTATATACATACCTTCTATACTGTCTACTGGTTTATCACCACCTGTATACATACCTTCTATAATGTCTACTGGTTTATCACCACCTGTATATACATACCTTCTATACTGTCTACTGGTTTATCACCACCTGTATATACATACCTTCTATACTGTCTACTGGTTTATCACCACCTGTGGTTGACTCAGACTGTAATATGTGATGGTTCTGTATTTAGGTTTATCATCATCAGCGGTTCCCTCCTCCTCACCTCCTCTTTCCTCCTCACCTCTTTCCTCCTCACCTCTTTCCTCCTCACCTCCTCTTTTCTCCACACCTCTTCTTTCCTCCTCACCTCCTCTTCCTCCTTACCTCCTCACCTCCTCTTTCCTCCTCACCTCCTCTTTCCTCCTCACCTCCTCACCTCCTCTTTCCTCCTCACCACCTCTTTCCTCCTCACCACCTCTTTCCTCCTCACCTCCTCTTTCCTCCTCACCTTTTTCCTCCTCACCTCCTCTTTCCTCCTCACCTCCTCTTTCCTCCTCACCTCCTCACCTCCTCTTTCCTTCTACTCACTTCCTCTTTCCTTCTACTCACTTCCTATTTTCTGCTTCTCCTCCTTCCTCCTACTCACTTCCTCTTCTCTCCTCCTCATCTCCTCTTTCATCCTCCTCACCTCCTCTTTCCTCCTTCTCACCTCCTCTTCCCTCCTCTTTCCTCCTCCTCACCCCTCCTTCCTCTTACTCACCACCTTTTTTACCGCCTCACCCCCTTTCTTCCCCCTCACCTCCTCTTCCCGCCTCCTCACCTCCTCTTTCCTCGTTCTTCCCTCCTCACCTCTTTCCTCCTCACCTTCTCTTTCTTCCTCACTTTCTCTTTCTTCCTCACCTCTTCCCTGCTCCTCCTCCTCACCTCCTCTATCCTTCTCACCTCCTCTACCCTGCTCCTCCTCCTCTTTCCTCCTACTCACCTCCTCTATCCTCCTCACCTCCTCTACCCCGCTCCACCTCCTCTATCCTCCTCACCTCCTCTACCCTGCTCCACCTCCTCTTTCCTCCTTCTCACCTCCTCACCCCCTCTTTCCTCCTCCTCACCTCCTCTTTCCTCCTCCTCACCTGCTTCTTCTCCTCCATTTACCTCTAACACCACTCCTCTTTTTGACTGACCTCTCTCTCTCTCTCTCTCTCTCTCTCTCACGCTCTCTCGCTCTCGCTCTCTCGCTCTCGCCCCCTCTCGCCCCCTCGCTCTCTCTCGCTCTCTCTCCCTCTCTCTCTCCCGCTCTCTCCCTCTCTCTCCTCTCCCCCCCTCTCTCTCTCTCTCTCACTCTCTCTCTCGTGTTCGCTCTCTCTCTCGCTCTCTCTCTCGCTCGCTCTCTCTCTCTCTCTCTCTCGCGCTCCCTCTCGCGCTCCCTCTCGATCTCCCTCTCTCCCTCTCTCTCTCCCTCTCCTCTCTCTCTCCCTCCCTCTCCTCTCTCTCTCTCCCTCTCCTCTCTCTGTCTCTTTCTGGTCCAGATCTCTTCTCTTCGCTCCAGTGCTTCATGAGGATTAAAGCAGAGGCCAAAACAAAGATTGGGTGAAAAATAAACAAACCTATTCCCTCGATCCCTCCCTCCATCCTTTTATCTCTCCATTTCATTCCTCTCCTCTCTTCTCATTTCACCCTTCCATCCCTCTCTCTCTCCATCCTTCCATCTCTGTCTTCCACCACTTCTCCCATTACTTTACCCCACTTATCAGTTAGACTCTACCCTCTCTCTCTCTCTCTCTCTCTCTCTCTCTCTCTCTCTCTACCCTCTCTCTCTTTCACTTTAATTCAATTCAAAGGGCTTTATTGGCATGGGAAACATATGTTTACATTGCCAAAGCAATTGAAATAGATAATAAACAAAGGGAAAATAACAATCAGAAGTCATATTATTTATATGTACAGTGTTGTAACGATGTGTAAATAGTTAAAGTACAAAAGGGAAAATAAATACATGTAAATATGGGTTGTATTTACAATGGTGTTTGTTCTTCACTACTTGCCCTTTTCTTGGGGCAATTTGTTTTCTCTCTTCTACTCTGTCTCCCTCCTCCCTCCCTGCCTGCCTGCCTGCCTTCCTTCCTCCGTCCCTCACCCTCCCTCCCTCCTATGTCTGAAATGAATAGCTGGCACGTTAGTAGCCAAGGTCCCAGGACTCCCACCGTCACACATATGCAAACATCAACACACATACACACACGGTCTCCACTGGCTGCTCTCTCTTCGTGACCGGGTTATGAATAGACTCCTGGTAACACTGAGGTGTCTGTGGAAGAGGGTTATGAATAGGCTCCTGATAACACTGAGGTGTCTGTGGAAGAGGGTTATGAATAGGCTCCTGGTAACACTGAGGTGTCTGTGGAAGAGGGTTATGAATAGGCTCCTGGTAACACTGTGGTGTCTGTGGAAGAGGGTTATGAATAGGCTCCTGGTAACACTGAGGTGTCTGTGGAAGAGGGTTATGAATAGGCTCCTGGTAACACAGGTGTCTGTGGAAGAGGGTTATGAATAGGCTCCTGGTAACACTGAGGTGTCTGTGGAAGAGGGTTATGAATAGGCTCCTGGTAACACTGAGGTGTCTCTGTGGAAGAGGGTTATGAATAGGCTCCTGGTAACACTGGTGTCTGTGGAAGAGGGTTATGAATAGGCTCCTGGTAACACTGAGGTGTCTGTGGAAGAGGGTTATGAATAGGCTCCTGGTAACACTGAGGTGTCTGTGGAAGAGGGTTATGAATAGGCTCCTGGTAACACTGAGGTGTCTGTGGAAGAGGGTTATGAATAGGCTCCTGGTAACACTGAGGTGTCTGTGGAAGAGGGTTATGAATTGGCTCCTGGTAACACTGAGGTGTCTGTGGAAGAGGGTTATGAATAGGCTCCTGGTAACACTGAGGTGTCTGTGGAAGAGGGTTATGAATACGCTCCGTGTATCACAAATAGCACCCTGTATAGGGGCCTTGGTCCATCAACAGGCTCCTCCTGACAACACCTACTGCTGCTTAGAGGAGGTCACAAACCACACTGTCTGTGCTCCAGATGGAAGGCTCTGATCTATCACAGTACTGGTTGGTTCCTGTCAGCAGTCACATAGGGAGACAGACGCTCCACACTGCAGGACACACACCTCACGCACACACCTCACTCACAGACACACACGCGCCTGTTATATGCGACCTCAGTGTTACCAGGAGCCTATTCATAACCCTCTTCCACAGACACCTCAGTGTTACCAGGAGCCTATTCATAACCCTCTCTATTCAATCATCAGGTGTATCTGGGTTCATTCCATAAAGACCTCTCTCTATTCAATTATCTAAACTGCAATTAAGGTTCACACTCACAATGTTGACCCTCTGTTGTAAAGAAAAAATTGATGTATCAATCCAAGATTTCCTATTTAAAGACAGGTGCGGTTTCACTTTAAATGTAATAATTACATTTCAATTCACGTACTGTAAAAACTGAACTGAAATGGATTTGACCTTGTCCCTGCTAGCTTGTGTTGATCAGGGTTGGGGTCAATTCAAATTGAAGTCACATAATTCAAAAAGCCATTTGAATCTGAAAAAAAGAAAAACAAATATTTCAAATAAACAGCTTCTACTTTTCATGACTTCACAATGACTTGACTTCACAATGACTTGACTTCACAATGACATGACTTCACAATGACTTGACTTCACAATGACATGACTTCACAATGACTTGACTTCACAATGACTTGACTTCACAATGACTTGACTTCACAATGACTTGACTTCACAATGACATGACTTCACAATGACTTGACTTCACAATGACTTGACTTCACAATGACTTGACTTCACAATGACATGACTTCACAATGACATGACTTCAAAATGACTTGACTTCACAATGACTTGACTTCACAATGACTTGACTTCACAATGACTTGACTTCACAATGACATGACTTCACAATGACTTGACTTCACAATGACTTGACTTCACAATGACATGACTTCACAATGACATGACTTCACAATGACTTGACTTCACAATGACTTGACTTCACAATGACTTGACTTCACAATGACTTGACTTCACAATGACATGACTTCACAATGACTTGACTTCACAATGACATGACTTCACAATGACATGACTTCACAATGACATGACTTCACAACGAGGAGTTTTTTCAAAGAGTGAATTGGACTTTCAGCTTGGTTCATGAATGAAATGGAACTGACGTCAACCCTTCTTGTGCTGATGGTCATATGATTACTGTTACTGTTGTGTCCTGCTATGTCGCTAATAGTCATATGACAACATTACCATCACTGTGTGTCACGGTTGTCGTAAGAACGGGACCAAGGTGCAGCGTGTGTAGAGTTCCACATCTTTATTCCAAAGTGAAACTTCAAGCAAAAACAAATAAATCAAATAAATAAACAACTAAACGTGACTAAGTGGTGCACAGGCACCAACACAAAATAATATCCCACAAACACAGGTGGGAAAAATAGCTACTTAAATATGATCCCCAATTAGAGACAACGATTACCAGCTGCCTCTAATTGGGAATCATACAAAACACCAACATAGAAAATATAAACTAGAACACAACATAGAAATATTAAACTAGACTACCCCCTAGTCACGCCCTGACCTACTACACCATAGAGAAACAAGGGCTCTCTATTGTCAGGGCGTGACACTGTGTTGTGTCCTGCTATGTCCCTGATAGTCATATGACTACATTACCGTCACTGTGTTGTGTCCTGCTATGTCCCTGATAGTCATATGACTACATTACCATTACTGTGTTGTGTCCTGCTATGTCCCTGATAGTCATATGACTACATTACCATCACTGTGTTGTGTCCTGCTATGTCCCTGATAGTCATGTGACTACATTACCATCACTGGGTTGTGTCCTGCTATGTCCCTGATAGTCATATGACTACATTACCATCACTGTGTTGTGTCCTGCTATGCCCCTGTGCGCTGTATAGCCTCATCTGCACTCAGCTCATATAAGCTGCACATGGCTGTGCCCCAAATAGCACTCTATTGCCAACATAGTGTCCTACTTTTGACCAGGGCCCATAGAGAATAGGGCTCTGGTCAATAGTAAGCACTATGTAGGGAATAGGGTGTCATTTGGGATGCAGATTTGTATGTGTCCTTATGGGAAAGTGGGAGAGAAAGAGATGGAGAGAGGGGAGAGAGAGAGAAAGAGATGGAGAGATGGGGAGAGAGAGAAAGAGATGGAGAGAGAAAGAAAGAGATGGAGAGAGGGGGAGAGAGAGAAAGAGATGGAGAGAGGGGGAGAGAGAGAAAGAGATGGAGAGAGGGGGAGAGAGAGAGAAAGAGATGGAGAGAGAGGGAGAGAGAGAGAGAAAGAGATGGAGAGAGGGGGAGAGAGAGATAAAGAGATGGAGAGAGGGGGAGAGAGAGAGAAAGAGATGGAGAGAGGGAGAGAGAGAAAGAGATGGAGAGAGAGAAGGAGATGGAGAGAGAAAGAGATGGAGAGAGGGGGGAGAGAGAAAGAGATGGAGAGAGGGGGGAGAGAGAAAGAGATGGAGAGAGGGGGAGAGAAAGAGAAAGAGATGGAGGGGGAGAGAGAGAGAAAGAGATGGAGAGAGAAAGAAAGAGATGGAGAGAGGGGGGAGAGAGAGAAAGAGATGGAGAGAGGGGGAGAGAGAGAAAGAGATGGAGAGAGGGGGAGAGAGAGAGAAAGAGATGGAGAGAGAGGGAGAGAGAGAGAGAAAGAGATGGAGAGAGGGGGAGAGAGAGATAAAGAGATGGAGAGAGGGGGAGAGAGAGAGAGAAAGAGATGGAGAGAGGGAGAGAGAGAAAGAGATGGAGAGAGGGTAGGAGAGAGAGAGAAAGAGATGGAGAGAGGGGAGGGAGAGAGAAAGAGATGAAGAGAGGGGGGAGAGAGAAAGAGATGGAGGGGGAGAGAGAGAGAAAGAGATGGGAGAGGGGGAGAAAGAGAGAAAGAGATGGAGAGGGGGGAGAGAGAGAGAAAGAGGGGGAGAGAGAAAGAGATGGAGAGAGGGGAGAGAGAGAGAGAAAGAGATGGAGAGAGGGGGAGAAAGAGAGAAAGAGATGGAGAGGGGGAGAGAGAGAGAAAGAGGGGGAGAGAGAAAGAGATGGAGAGAGGGAGAGAGAGAGAGAGAAAGAGATGGAGAGAGGGGGAGAGAGCGAGAGAAAGAGATGGAGAGAGAGAAAGAGATGGAGAGAGGGGGAGAGAGAGAAAGAGATGGAGAGAGGGGGAGAGAGAGAAAGAGATGGAGAGAGGGGGAGAGAGAGAAAGAGATGGAGAGGGGCAGAGAGAGAGAAAGAGATGGAGAGAGGGGGAGAGAGAGAAAGGGATGGAGAGAGGTGGAGAGAGAGAGAAAGAGATGGAGAGAGAGAGAAAGAGATGGAGAGAGAGAGAAAGAGATGGAGAGAGAGAAAGAGATGGAGAAAGGGGGAGAGAGAGAAAAGCACTAAATGGACAGTAAATTCCCTGTGTGTTAATGGACATCTGGAAGAGTGGGATGAGACAGAGGAGGGGGGTTAAAGATCCCTCCATGGGATGGGGGGATAGGATTAACAGAGGGGTGGAGAGAAATACAGTTTGGGACTACCCTTTGTTTGTTTATCTCTTCCACCCTCTCCCCCTCCCTTCTTTTCCTTCCAGCATCCCTGAGGGCTGAAATCCCTGAAGTATGAGAGATAATGTGTGAGAGAAAAAGAGATAGAGCCTGAGACTGAGAGTTACTAGAAACCACTAGTCACTAACGACAACACCACTCTGACACACCACAGTGACATTAGTATTAACACCACTCTGACACACCACAGTGACATTAGTGTTAACACCACTCTGACACACCACAGTGACATTAGTGTTAACACCACTCTGACACACCACAGTGACATTAGTGTTGGTAACACCACTCTGACACCCCACAGTGACATTAGTGTTAACACCACTCTGACACACCACAGTGACATTAGTGTTAACACCACTCTGACACACCACAGTGACATTAGTGTTAACACCACTCTGACACACCACAGTGACATTAGTGTTAACACCACTCTGACACACCACAGTGACATTAGTGTTGTTAACACCACTCTGACACACCACAGTGACATTAGTGTGTAACACCACTCTGACACACCACAGTGACATTAGTGTTGGTAACACCACTCTGACACACCACAGTGACATTAGTGTTGGTAACACCACTCTGAAAGATGAACACACAACACAAAGAAATAAAAAATACCAGACATGAAGGGAAGAGGAGGAGGAGGAGAGTTGAAATCTCCAGATGACACTGCATATTACATGATAACACAGTGTTAGCACAGTATGAAATGCTACTGGGAGAAAGAGAGAGAGAGAGAGAAAGAGAGAGAGAGACAGAGAGAAAGAGAGAGAAAGAGAGAGAGAATGTATGTATGTATGTACACAGAAAATAAATGTGCAATAAAAATCAAAAACCAAAGAACAGAATTATTTTCACAATGTCGAGGTGTGAGACAAGGCTGCAGTTTGAGTCCAAACCTTTTCAACATTTATATCAATGAATTAGCAGACATGTTGGACCATTCTCCAGCCCCAGGACTCACACTATTTGACACAGAGGTGAAATACCTGCTATATGCTGATGACTTGGTACTTCTATCACCAACCAAAGAAAGTCTTCAACAGAACATTAATATTCTAGAGCAATATTGCCATAATTGGGCCCTGGCAGTAAATTTCCAAAAAACGAAAATCATGATTTTCCAAAAGAAAACCAGATGTCAGAAACACAAATATAAATTCACCCTGAACAACACCATCATTGAACACACTAAAAATTACACCTACCTATGGTCTGACCATATCTGCATCGGGAAACTTTAATATGGCAGTGAATGCACTCAAAGAAAATGCCCGCAGAGCATTGTATGCAATAAAAATGAAATTATTCAAAATCAACATCCCAATTAGAATTTGGACCAAAATATTTGACAGTGTAATCCTACCAATAGCTCTTTACGGAAGTGAGGTTTGGGGGCCACTCAATAAACTGGACTTTAAAATGTGGGACAAACATCCAATTGAAGCCCTACATGCAGAATTCTGTCGGAAAATCCTACAAGTCCAGAGAAATACACCAACTAACGCATGTAGGGCAGAATTGGGCCGCTTTCCAGTAATAATGAAAATACAGAAAAGATCATTAACATTTTGGCTACATCTAAATTCAAGTCTGCAATTTAAAGCATTCCAAACCCAAGAGCTGAGCCCAGAAACGAGCCCTCTCAGTCAGCTGGTGTTGGACCTCACCAACCAAGCTGACACCAGCACAGCTTCAAAAGAAAGAATTCAAATAAACAAAAACCATGAACCAATCAAAGGACTCATATTTACAACATTGGAAAAACGAAACAAAATCCCAAAGCCGACTAAATTGCTATCTGACCCTAAACAGAGAATATGAATTGGCTGATTATCTCTACTCTGTCAGAGATACGAAGCAGAGACAGATCCTTACAGATCCTTACCAAGTACAGGCTGAGTGACCACCGATTGGCAGTAGAAACCGGTAGACATAAAAAGACATGGCTACCCAAAGAGGAGCGTGTATGTGGTCACTGCACGACAGGGGAGGTAGAGACAGAGATGCACTTTCTCCTTTACTGTGATAAATATTCCTCACAAAGAGATTCCTTATTCACAGAAATGACTACATTTATTCCAAATTTGAACTTATTAAACCCAGAGGAAAAACTAAAAATACTCATGGGCGAAGGAGCAATGTCTCCTCTTGCAGCCAAATATGTATTTGCCTGCCATAGCCTGAGGGACACTGGATAATAACATCTGCATAGTAAACAGTAACTTACTTATTATTACTATTATTATTGTTGTTTACCATTCCAAATAGTAGTGGTATGGGTGGTAATGGTAATGATAACAGTTTAGTGATGGTGGTGGTGGTAGTAGTGGTAATGATGATAGTAGTTGTAGTACTGATGTAATGGTGAAGATGACCGTTATTTAGTTATAAGTTAGTTCTAGATTATTTTCCATATTTAGATTTTCATATTTATTACATTCTACTATTTTACTATTATTTTACTACTATTTTATTGTTATTATTTTTATATTTAATTTTGTATTATTATTTGCTGCCATTTTATATTATTATTTGTTATTGTTTATAATTGTATTACAATGTATATTGTATACATTGTTGCTTTGGCAATATTGACACAATGTTTTTCATGCCAATAAAGCAGCTTGAATTTGAATTTGAGAGAGAGAGAGAGAGAGAGAGAGAGAGAGAGAGAGAGAGAGAGAGAGATGTTGGGTTATGTTATATTAGGTTCAGAGGGGTGTTGTACTTTCTGACGTTACGTTGGGATATATTAGGTTCAGAGTGGTGTTGTACTTTCTGAGGTTATGTTGGGTTATATTAGGTTCAGAGTGGTGTTGTACTTTCTGACGTTACGTTGGGATATATTAGGTTCAGAGTGGTGTTGTACTTTCTGAGGTTATGTTGGGTTATATTAGGTTCAGAGTGGTGTTGTACTTTCTGACGTTACGTTGGGATATATTAGGTTCAGAGTGGTGTTGTACTTTCTGAGGTTATGTTGGGTTATATTAGGTTCAGAGTGGTGTTGTACTTTCTGACGTTACGTTGGGATATATTAGGTTCAGAGTGGTGTTGTACTTTCTGACGTTACGTTGGGATATATTAGGTTCAGAGGGGTGTTGTACTTTCTGAGGTTATGTTGGGATATATTAGGTTCAGAGGGGTGTTGTACTTTCTGACGTTACGTTGGGATATATTATGTTAGGTAGAGAAAGAGACATGCTGTGACATGTCACTGCTTGTTAACCTTTAACAATGACCAAAGGGAAGCTGGTGGATGTACAGTGTATCAGCATAGAAAGATAGAGACCTGCATACTCTCGAGATGTGGAAAAATACAAAACAGAAAACGGTGGCTCAAATTAAAAATGATGAATGATAAACAAATGTCAATGTTTTTTAAAATTATTTTCGGTATTTAGAACCATCATCAGTGTCAAGGATGAATCAATATAGAATCTACATATCAATAGAGCATCATAGTATCTCAGTAATTTGGAGAAGAGGTAGACTGGATGTTACAGAGGTGGGACGGTTATCAGCTCGAAACCCTGAGCTGCCTGCAGGTAAATCTGTATGGAGTGAACTGGCAGCCGGAAGGATAGAGCATTCAAAATCCCTGTATACTATCTACCATGTGACCTGGTTGGTATATTATCTACCATGTGACCTGGTTGGTATATTATCTACCATGTGACCTGGTTGGTACATTATCTACCATGTGACCTGGTTGGTATATTATCTACCATGTGACCTGGTTGGTATATTATCTACCATGTGACCTGGTTGGTATACTATCTACCATGTGACCTGGTTGGTATATTATCTACCATGTGACCTGGTTGGTATACTATCTACCATGTGACCTGGTTGGTATACTATCTACCATGTGACCTGGTTGGTATATTAGCTACCATGTGACCTGGTTGGTATATTATCTACCATGTGACCTGGTTGGTATATTATCTACCATGTGAACTGGTTGGTATATTATCTACCATGTGACCTGGTTGGTATATTATCTACCATGTGACCTGGTTGGTATACTATCTACCATGTGACCTGGTTGGTATACTATCTACCATGTGACCTGGATGGTATACTATCTACCAAGTGACCTGGTTGGTATATTATCTACCATGTGACCTGGTTGGTACATTATCTACCATGTGACCTGGTTGGTATACTATCTACCAAGTGACCTGGTTGGTATATTATCTACCATGTGAACTGGTTGGTATATTATCTACCATGTGACCTGGTTGGTATACTATCTACCATGTGACCTGGCTGGTATACTATCTACCATGTGACCTGGTTGGTATATTATCTACCATGTGACCTGGTTGGTATACTATCTACCATGTGACCTGGTTGGTATACTATCTACCATGTGACCTGGTTGGTACATTATCTACCATGTGACCTGGTTGGTATACTATCTACCATGTGACCTGGTTGGTATATTATCTACCATGTGACCTGGTTGGTACATTATCTACCATGTGACCTGGTTGGTATACTATCTACCATGTAACCTGGCTGGTATAGTATCTCCATGTGACCTGGTTGGTATATTACCTACCATGTGACCTGGCTGGTATATTATCTACCAAGTGACCTGGCAGGTATATTAACTACCATGTGACCTAGTTGGTTTATTATCTACCATGTGACCTGGTTGGTATATTATCTACCATGTGACCTGGTTGGTATATTATCTACCATGTGACCTGGTTGGTATATTATCTACCATGTGACCTGGCTGGTATACTATCTACCATGTGACCTGGTTGGTATATTATCTACCATGTGACCTGGTTGGTATATTTTCTACCATGTGACCTGGTTGGTATACTATCTACCATGTAACATTGCTGGTATATTATCTACCATGTGACCTGGCTGGTATAGTATCTACCATGTAACATTGCTGGTATATTACCTACCATGTGACCTGGCAGGTATAATATCTACCATGTGACCTGGTTGGTTTATTATCTACCATGTCACCTGGTTGGTATATTATCTACCATGTGACCTGGTTGGTATATTATCTACCATGTGACCTGGCAGGTATATTATCTACCATGTGACCTGGTTGGTTTATTATCTACCATGTCACCTGGTTGGTATACTATCTACCATGTGACCTGGTTGGTATATTATCTACCATGTGACTTGGTTGGTATACTATCTACCATGTGACCTGGCTGGTATACTACCTACCAAGTGACCTGGCTGGTATACTATCTGCCATGTGACCTGGTTAGTATACTATCTACCATGTGTCCTGGCTGTTATACTATCTACCATGTAACCTGGCTGGTATACTATCTACCATGTGACCTGGATGGTATACTATCTACCAAGTGACCTGGTTGGTATATTATCTACCATGTGACCTGGTTGGTACATTATCTACCATGTGACCTGGTTGGTATACTATCTACCAAGTGACCTGGTTGCAATATTATCTACCATGTTACCTGGTTGGTATATTATCTACCATGTGACCTGGTTGGTATACTATCTACCATGTGACCTGGCTGGTATATTATCTACCATGTGACCTGGTTGGTATATAATCTACCATGTGACCTGGTTGGTATACTATCTACCATGTGACCTGGAAGGTACACTATCTACCAAGTGACCTGGTTGGTATATTATCTCCATGTGACCTGGTTGGTATATTATCTACCATGTGACCTGGTTGGTATATTATCTACCATGTGACCTGGTTGGTATATTATCTACCATGTGACCTGGTTGGTATACTATCTACCATGTCACACATACTCACACCCGCACCCCCCCCCACACACACACACACACACACACACCCATACACACACACACCCACATACACACACACCCACATATGCACACACACACACACACACCCACATACGCACACACACACACACACACCCACATACGCACACACACACACACACACACACACACACACACACACACACACACACACACACACACACACACACACACACACACACACACACACACACACACACCCACATACGCACACACACACACACATGCACACACGCAGGCAAGCAGTCACAGATCAACATGTGCTTTCTATTGCTGTGGAAGAGAGCCTGCTCTCCACAGGCCAATGGATCTTTGTAAGTGTGTATGTATCTGCATGTGTGTGTGTGTGTATGCGTGTGTGTGTGTGTGTGTGTGTGTCTGTGTGTGTGTGTGTGTGTGTATGTGTGTGTGTGTGTGTCTGTGTGTGTCTGTCTGTCTGTCTGTCTCTGTGTGTGTGTGTGTGTGTGTGTGTGTGTGTGTGTGTGTGTGTGTGTGTGTGTGCTTGTGTGTGTGTGTGTATGTGTGTGTGTGTATACATTAACTCCGAAGGCGACTAGGGTCGAAATTAATCACATTAAGGGGAGATGGGACGGCTAGGACGGATGACCTCCATACACACACAGCAGAGTCCAGCCCCCTGATCAAATCAACTGCCAGACCAGTCATTACTTCACCACGTGACTCTGTGAGCTATAAGAACACAACAACAACAAGATACACAATTAGTAACCTGACGTGTTGGTCCCAATCCATTAGAGAATTTAATTAGTAACCTGACGTGTTGGTCCCATTCCATTAGAGAATTTAATTAGTAACCTGACGTGTTGGTCCCATTCCATTAGAGAATTTAATTAGTAACCTGATGTGTTGGTCCCATTCCATTAGAGAATTTAATTAGTAACCTGACGTGTTGGTGCCATTCCATTAGAGAATTTAATTAGTAACCTGACGTGTTGGTCCCATTCCATTAGAGAATTTAATTAGTAACCTGACGTGTTGGTCCCATTCCATTAGAGAATTTAATTAGTAACCTGACGTGTTGGTCCCATTCCATTAGAGAATTTAATTAGTAACCTGACGTGTTGGTCCCATTCCATTAGAGAATTTAATTAGTAACCTGACGTGTTGGTCCCATTCCATTAGAGAATTTAATTAGTAACCTGACGTGTTGGTCCCATTCCATTAGAGAATTTAATTAGTAACCTGACGTGTTGGTCCCATTCCATTAGAGAATTTAATTAGTAACCTGATGTGTTGGTCCCATTCCATTAGAGAATTTAATTAGTAACCTGACGTGTTGGTCCCATTCCATTAGAGAATTTAATTAGTAACCTGATGTGTTGGTCCCATTCCATTAGAGAATTTAATTAGTAACCTGACGTGTTGGTCCCATTCCATTAGAGAATTTAATTAGTAACCTGACGTGTTGGTCCCATTCCATTAGAGAATTTAATTAGTAACCTGACGTGTTGGTGCCATTCCATTAGAGAATTTAATTAGTAACCTGACGTGTTGGTCCCATTCCATTAGAGAATTTAATTAGTAACCTGATGTGTTGGTCCCATTCCATTAGAGAATTTAATTAGTAACCTGACGTGTTGGTGCCATTCCATTAGAGAATTTAATTAGTAACCTGACGTGTTGGTCCCATTCCATTAGAGAATTTAATTAGTAACCTGACGTGTTGGTCCCATTCCATTAGAGAATTTAATTAGTAACCTGACGTGTTGGTCCCATTCCATTAGAGAATTGAATTAGTAACCTGACGTGTTGGTCCCATTCCATTAGAGAATTTAATTAGTAACCTGACGTGTTGGTCCCATTCCATTAGAGAATTTAATTAGTAACCTGATGTGTTGGTCCCATTCCATTAGAGAATTTAATTAGTAACCTGACGTGTTGGTGCCATTCCATTAGAGAATTTAATTAGTAACCTGATGTGTTGGTCCCATTCCATTAGAGAATTTAATTAGTAACCTGACGTGTTGGTCCCATTCCATTAGAGAATTTAATTAGTAACCTGATGTGTTTGTCCCATTCCATCTCTTTCGGTCCGTGAACTTGTCACTGTGTTTGTCCCATTCCATCTCTTTCGGTCCGTGAACTTGTCACTGTGTTTGTCCCATTCCATGTCTTTCGGTCCGTGAACTTGTCACTGTGTTTGTCCCATTCCATCTCTTTCGGTCCGTGAACTTGTCACTGTGTTTGTCCCATTCCATCTCTTTCGGTCTGTGAACTTGTCACTGTGTTTGTCCCATTCCATGTCTTTCGGTCCGTGAACTTGTCACTGTGTTTGTCCCATTCCATCTCTTTCAGTCCGTGAACTTGTCACTGTGTGTGCTCTGTTGAGACAGCTTCTGAAGGGTAAATTGTAAACAAGGCAGGATGAAAGGTGAGAGACCTTGGTTGAAGGGGACCCTGGTCAAGAGTAGTGCACTATCTAGGGAATAGGGTCCCTGTCACTGTGATCTCACTGCCATCTCCAGTGTTCCCCCACTTCTAGATCAATAACTGACTTGAACAAAACCCAGTGTGTGTGTGGTGTGTGTGTGTGTGTGTGTGTGTGTGTGTGTGTGTGTGTGTGTGTGTGTGTGTGTGTGTGTGTGTGTGTGTGCGTGCGTGCGTGTGTGCGTCCGTGTGTGTGAGATGCTGGGTGTAGATTGACCAATAGGGAGAAGAACAGTGAGCGATAGCTCTGTGCAAGAACTGGAGAGGAAAGGACAAGTAAAGGGGAATGAAGGAAGAGGAGAGGAGCCTGGACTAAACAGGGATCAGCCTGGACTAAACAGGGATCAACCTGGACTAAACAGGTATCAGCCTGGACTAAACAGGTATCAGCCTGGACTAAACAGGGAACAGCCTGGACTAAACAGGGATCAGCCTGGACTAAACAGGGATCACCCTGGACTAAATAGAGATCAGCCTGGACTAAACAGGGATCAGCCTGGACTAAACAGGGATCAGCCTGGACTAAACAGGGATCACCCTGGACTAAATAGAGATCAGCCTGGACTAAACAGGGATCAGCCTGGATAAAACATGGATCAGCCTGGACTAAACAGGGATCAGCCTGGACTAAACAGGGATCAGCCTGGACTAAACAGGGATCAGCCTGGACTAAACAGGGATCAGCCTGGACTAAACAGGGATCAGCATGGACTAAACAGATATCAGCCTGGACTAAACAGGGATCAGCCTGGACTAAACAGAGATCAACCTGGACTAAAAAGGGATCAGCATGGACTAAACATAGATCAACCTGGACTAAACAGAGATCAGCCTGGACTAAAAAGGGATCAGTCTGGACTAAACAGGGATCAGCATGGACTAAACAGGGATCAGCATGGACTAAACAGAGATCAACCTGGACTAAAAAGGAATCAGCCTGGACAAAACAGAGATCAGCCTGGACTAAACAGGGACCACCCTGGACTAGACAGGGACCACCCTGGACTAAACAGGGATCAGCCGGACTAAACAGGGATCAACCTGGACATGGACAAGGACACACTCCTCTCTTCCCACCTCCTCTCTTCTCCCCTCCTCTCCTCTCTTCTCCTCCCCCTCTCCTCCTCACACTGACAGACAGACCATAACTTCTCCTTTTAGACACCGAAGTGACCTCCCATAGATTTCACATTCACTTCTGAACTATGAGGAGGACAGAGAGAGAGAGAGGGAGGGGGGGAGAGAGGTGAGAGGGAGGAAGGGAAAGAGAGGGAGGGAGCTAGAGAAGGATGGAGAAAGAGAGAGGGAGAGAGATAGACAGAGGGAGGTAGGGAGTGAGAGGGAAGGTGGGAGGTAGTGAGAGAGAGAGAGAGAGAGAGAGAGAGAGAGAGATGAATAGAGAATGAGAGGTCATCAGCATTCTGGACAGAGGGTCTGAGAAGAGGAGAAAAAGAGGGGGGGAGATGAGAGAGAGAGAAAGTGTGATAGAGAAGCATATATCAGTTCTGGACAACAAGGCTAAAAGAGAGAGAGAGCAAAATAGATAGAGAGGAGGTAGAGAGACCAAGGGAGAAAGAGAGAGAGAGACCGAGGGAGGAAGAGAGAGAGAGGGAGCGGAGGTTAAAGAGGACAGTAAATCTAAAACTCCTCCCCTGTACCCGTGGAAACAGAACAAGCCTATTACAATACAACGTCTGATTGATGTCCGCAGCTCAGGGTTTCTGTGTGTGTGTGTGTGTGTGTGTGTGTGTGTGTGTTTGTCAATCCAGCAGTCCATCAATTCTCCCTGTTTCTCCCATCTTCTATAAAAAACCCTGGGCCAGAGATGCATGCACACACACACACACACACACACACACACACACACACACACACACACACACACACACACACACACACACACACACACACACACACACACACACACACACACACACACAATCTGTGTCAGACTCTCTGCTGTAGGTTGATGGTTGTGTCCTAACCCTCAGGCGGTATCAGATGATATTTCTCTCTCTGCCTTGGAGAGTTTCAAACCTTGTCAGACGAGTGCAGGAGAAAAGTTCCCCTTATAGGGTGAATCTCAATTATATTTCCTAGTTTCCTTGCGTCGTATGGCTTTTTCTCAAAACCCATTGGAGAAAAATATAAGAGGGGACCCAGCAAACCAAAATTGTTTCTGTAAAAGTTCCCAAAACAATTGTTTGATCGCTGCAAATGTTCTCATAATAGAAAAACTGTCCAGTCGTGCTGATGATTACAGAATGTTTGTATAAAACATTAATCTGATGTTGCAAGAACGTTCCCAGAACACATTTAGTCTCTTCTTTAAAGGTTCCCAGAATGTTTCATTAGGTTGTGGGAACAGTCTGGTGGGAACATTGTGGGGACATCACAAAAGACATGTTCCCAAAACACTAAAACTGTCCAGTTGTGCTGACATTCAGATAATGTTTGTATCAGGGTGCTAAAAACATTCCTTTTATGTCAAACTGTAATGACATACTGTTCCTTTAAGTAGGAAGGGTCTTATTAAAGAGACAATCTGGGATTCAAACAACAACAAAGTGACCACCCCGCCTGCCACTATTTCAAATCAAATGTTATTAGTCACATGCACCGAATACAACAGGTGTAGTAGACCTTTAATGTTATTAGTCACATGCACCGAATACAACAGGTGTAGTAGACCTCACAGTGAAATGCTGAATACAACAGGTGTAGTAGACCTTACAGTGAAATGATGAATACAACAGGTGTAGACCTCACAGTGAAATGATGAATACAACAGGTGTAGTACACCTCACAGTGAAATGATGAATACAACAGGTGTAGTAGACCTCACAGTGAAATGCTGAATACAACAGGTGTAGTAGACCTTACAGTGAAATGATGAATACAACAGGTGTAGACCTCACAGTGAAATGATGAATACAACAGGTGTAGTAGACCTCACAGTGAAATGCTGAATACAACAGGTGTAGTAGACCTCACAGTGAAATGCTGAATACAACAGGTGTAGTAGACCTTTAATGTTATTAGTCACATGCACCGAATACAACAGGTGTAGTAGACCTTACAGTGAAATGCTGAATACAACAGGTGTAGTAGACCTTACAGTGAAATGCTGAATACAACAGGTGTAGTAGACCTTACAGTGAAATGATGAATACAACAGGTGTAGTAGACCTCACAGTGAAATGATGAATACAACAGGTGTAGTAGACCTCACAGTGAAATGATGAATACAACAGGTGTAGTAGACCTCACAGTGAAATGATGAATACAACAGGTGTAGTAGACCTCACAGTGAAATGATGAATACAACAGGTGTAGTAGACCTTACAGTGAAATGCTGAATACAACAGGTGTAGTAGACCTCACAGTGAAATGCTGAATACAACAGGTGTAGTAGACCTTACAGTGAAATGCTGAATACAACAGGTGTAGTAGACCTTACAGTGAAATGATGAATACAACAGGTGTAGTAGACCTCACAGTGAAATGATGAATACAACAGGTGTAGTAGACCTCACAGTGAAATGCTGAATACAACAGGTGTAGTAGACCTTACAGTGAAATGCTGAATACAACAGGTGTAGTAGACCTTACAGTGAAATGCTGAATACAACAGGTGTAGTAGACCTTACAGTGAAATGCTGAATACAACAGGTGTAGTAGACCTTACAGTGAAATGATGAATACAACAGGTGTAGACCTCACAGTGAAATGATGAATACAACAGGTGTAGTAGACCTCACAGTGAAATGATGAATACAACAGGTGTAGTAGACCTCACAGTGAAATGCTGAATACAACAGGTGTAGTAGACCTTACAGTGAAATGATGAATACAACAGGTGTAGTAGACCTCACAGTGAAATGATGAATACAACAGGTGTAGTAGACCTCACAGTGAAATGATGAATACAACAGGTGTAGTAGACCTCACAGTGAAATGCTGAATACAACAGGTGTAGTAGACCTCACAGTGAAATGATGAATACAACAGGTGTAGTAGACCTCACAGTGAAATGCTGAATACAACAGGTGTAGTAGACCTTACAGTGAAATGCTGAATACAACAGGTGTAGTAGACCTCACAGTGAAATGCTGAATACAACAGGTGTAGTAGACCTTACAGTGAAATGCTGAATACAACAGGTGTAGTAGACCTTACAGTGAAATGCTGAATACAACAGGTGTAGTAGACCTTACAGTGAAATGCTGAATACAACAGGTGTAGTAGACCTTACAGTGAAATGCTGAATACAACAGGTGTAGTAGACCTCACAGTGAAATGCTGAATACAACAGGTGTAGTAGACCTTACAGTGAAATGATGAATACAACAGGTGTAGTAGACCTCACAGTGAAATGCTGAATACAACAGGTGTAGTAGACCTCACAGTGAAATGCTGAATACAACAGGTGTAGACCTCACAGTGAAATGCTGAATACAACAGGTGTAGACCTCACAGTGAAATGCTGAATACAACAGGTGTAGTAGACCTCACAGTGAAATGCTGAATACAACAGGTGTAGTAGACCTCACAGTGAAATGATGAATACAACAGGTGTAGTAGACCTCACAGTGAAATGCTGAATACAACAGGTGTAGTAGACCTCACAGTGAAATGCTGAATACAACAGGTGTAGTAGACCTCACAGTGAAATGATGAATACAACAGGTGTAGACCTCACAGTGAAATGATGAATACAACAGGTGTAGACCTCACAGTGAAATGCTGAATACAACAGGTGTAGTAGACCTTACAGTGAAATGCTGAATACAACAGGTGTAGTAGACCTCACAGTGAAATGATGAATACAACAGGTGTAGTAGACCTCACAGTGAAATGATGAATACAACAGGTGTAGTAGACCTCACAGTGAAATGATGAATACAACAGGTGTAGTAGACCTCACAGTGAAATGCTGAATACAACAGGTGTAGTAGACCTTACAGTGAAATGCTGAATACAACAGGTGTAGTAGACCTCACAGTGAAATGCTGAATACAACAGGTGTAGTAGACCTTCACAGTGAAATGCTGAATACAACAGGTGTAGTAGACCTTACAGTGAAATGACTGAATACAACAGGTGTAGTAGACCTCACAGTGAAATGCTGAATACAACAGGTGTAGTAGACCTTACAGTGAAATGCTGAATACAACAGGTGTAGTAGACCTCACAGTGAAATGATGAATACAACAGGTGTAGTAGACCTCACAGTGAAATGCTGAATACAACAGGTGTAGTAGACCTCACAGTGAAATGCTGAATACAACAGGTGTAGTAGACCTTACAGTGAAATGATGAATACAACAGGTGTAGTAGACCTCACAGTGAAATGATGAATACAACAGGTGTAGTAGACCTCACAGTGAAATGATGAATACAACAGGTGTAGTAGACCTCACAGTGAAATGCTGAATACAACAGGTGTAGTAGACCTCACAGTGAAATGATGAATACAACAGGTGTAGTAGACCTCACAGTGAAATGCTGAATACAACAGGTGTAGTAGACCTTACAGTGAAATGCTGAATACAACAGGTGTAGTAGACCTTACAGTGAAATGCTGAATACAACAGGTGTAGTAGACCTTACAGTGAAATGCTGAATACAACAGGTGTCGTAGACCTTACAGTGAAATGCTGAATACAACAGGTGTAGTATACCTTACAGTGAAATGCTGAATACAACAGGTGTAGACCTCACAGTGAAATGCTGAATACAACAGGTGTAGACCTTACAGTGAAATGATGAATACAACAGGTGTAGTAGACCTCACAGTGAAATGCTGAATACAACAGGTGTAGACCTCACAGTGAAATGCTGAATACAACAGGTGTAGACCTCACAGTGAAATGCTGAATACAACAGGTGTAGACTTCACAGTGAAATGCTGAATACAACAGGTGTAGTAGACCTCACAGTGAAATGATGATTACAACAGGTGTTGTAGACCTCACAGTGAAATGATGAATACAACAGGTGTAGTTGACCTCACAGTGAAATGCTGAATACAACAGGTGTAGTAGACCTCACAGTGAAATGATGAATACAACAGGTGTTGTAGACCTCACAGTGAAATGATGAATACAACAGGTGTAGACCTCACAGTGAAATGATGAATACAACAGGTGTAGACCTCACAGTGAAATGCTGAATACAACAGGTGTAGTAGACCTTACAGTGAAATGCTGAATACAACAGGTGTAGTAGACCTCACAGTGAAATGATGAATACAACAGGTGTAGACCTCACAGTGAAATGATGAATACAACAGGTGTAGTAGACCTCACAGTGAAATGATGAATACAACAGGTGTAGACCTCACAGTGAAATGATGAATACAACAGGTGTAGACCTCACAGTGAAATGATGAATACAACAGGTGTAGACCTCACAGTGAAATGATGAATACAACAGGTGTAGACCTCACAGTGAAATGATGAATACAACAGGTGTAGACCTCACAGTGAAATGATGAATACAACAGGTGTAGTAGACCTTACAGTGAAATGCTACTTACGAGCCCCTAACCTACAGTGCAGTTTTAAAAAATATGGATAAGAATAAGAAATATAAGTAACAAGTAATTAAAGAGCAGCAGTAAAATAACAATAGCGATGGCACTGGTTAGTTGCGGTAATTGAGGTAATATATACATGTAGGTAGAGTTATTGAAGTGACTATGCATAGATGATAACAACAGAGAGTAGCAGCGGTGTAAAAGGGGGGGGGGGCAATGCAAATAGTCTGGGTATGTCACGCCCTGACCAGGTGAACTCTTCTATTTTGGTCAGGGTGTGGCATTTCTATAGTTTCTTTTCTATGTTTTTGGTATAGCCTTGCTTTGGGGCGTATTTCTATGTTGGGTTCTGTCGATTCCCAATCAGAGACAGCTGTCACTAGTTGCCTCTGATTGGGGAATCATATTTAAGTTCCTTTTCCCCCCACGATGTTTGTGGGTTGTTGTCTCTTTTTGTTGGAGCAGTAGCGATACGTTTATTTTCTGTTTTGACCGTGTTATTTCAGTCTGTAATAAATAACATGAGTTCGCTCCCAGCTGCGCCTTGGTCCACTTCTTCCTTCCTGCACGACGATCGTTACAGGGTATCCATTTGATTCGATGTTCAGGAGTCTTATGGCTTGGGGGTAGAAGCTGTTTAGAAGCCTCTTGGACCTAGACTTGGTGCTCCGGTACCGCTTGCCTTTCGGTAGCAGAGAGAACAGTCTATGACTAGGTTGGCTGGAGTCTTTGACAATTTTTAGGGCCTTCCTCTGACACCGCCTGGCATAGAGGTCCTGGAAGGCAGGAAGCTTGGCCCCAGTGATGTACTGGGCCGTTCGCACTACCCTCTGTAGTGCCTTGCGGTTGGAGGCCGAGTAGTTGCCATACCAGGCAGTGATGCAACCAGTCAGGATATTCTCGACGGGTAGACAACTGAGCAATGGAGGCAGGAGAATCCCGATTGCCTCTTCAACTGTCAAACCTGTGTAGTTCTGTCGAACAATCAGTCCATTTTAATTACATCTTCCTGTCTGGACCTTTATCAGCTCAGCTCTTTAGAACAGGGATCTTTACAACTTATCAGAGATGGTAGCTCTTTGGAACAGGGATCATTTCAACTTATTAGAGATGGTAGCTCTTTAGAACAGGGATCTTTTCAACTTATTATAGATGGCAGCGCTTTGGAAAAGGGATCTTGACAACTTATCAGAAATGGTAGCTCTTTAGAACAGGGATCTTTACAACTTATCAGAGATGGTAGCTCTTTGGAACAGAGATCTTTACAACTAATCAGAGATGGTAGCTCTTTGGATCAGGGATCTTTACTTATCAGCGATGGTAGCTCTTTAGAACAGAGATCTTTACAACTTGGTACAAGATGATAGATAATTGTAGTGACATCTCTTCCTCGCTCGCTTCATTCAATTCAATTTCAATTCAATTTAAGGGCTTTATTGTCATGGGAAACATATGTTTTCATTGCCAAAGCAAATGAAATAGATAATAAACAAAAGTGAAATAAACAATAAAAAAGGTACAGTAAACATTGCACTCACAATAGTTCCAAAAGAGTCAAGACATTTCAAATGTCATTTCATGTGCAAATAGTTAAAGTACAAAAGGGAAAATAAATAAACATAAATATAGGTTGTATTTACAGTGGTGTTGTTCTTCACTGGTTGTCATTTTCTTGTGGTAACAGGTCGCAAATCTTGCTGCTGTGATGGCATACTGGTATTTCACCCAATAGATATGGGAGTTTATCAAAATTGGATTTGTTTTCAAATTCTTGGTGGGTCTGTGTAATCTGAGGGAAATATTTGTCTCTAATATGGTCATACATTTGTACACTCTTGGCACTCTATCAACCAGCTTAACCTGGAATGCTTTTCCAAAAGTCTTGAAGGAGTTCCCCCATATGCTGAGCACTTGTTGGCTGCTTTTCCTTCACTCTGCGTTCCAACTCATCCCAAACCATCTCAGTTGGGTTGAGGTCAGGTGATTGTGGAGGCCAGGTCATCTGATGCAGCACTTACTCACTCTCCTTGGTCAAATAGCCTTTTCACAGCCTGGAGGTGTGTTGGGTCATTGACCTGTGTGGTGGCAAATTTTTGCATTACCATTTGAGGAGAGTTACAAACTTCACACATCAGTCAGAGTTATACTTATACTACATCTTTAACCTGTTATGGCCAGGGGGCAGTATTTTCACGGCTGGATAAAAAACATACCCGATTTAATCTGGTTACCACTCCTACCCAGTAACTAGAATATGCATATACTTATTACATATGGATAGAAAACACCCTAAAGTTTCTAAAACTGTTTGAATGGTGTCTGTGAGTATAACAGAACTCAAATGGCAGGTCAAAACCTGAGAGATTCCTTTACAGGAAGTGGCCTGTCTGACCATTTCTTGAACTTCTTTTCCATCTCTATCTTTTACTAAGGATCTCTGCTCTAACGTGACACTTCCTACGTCGTCCATAGGCGCTCAGAGCCCGGGAAAAAACAGAATGTCGTCATCCCAGCCCCAGGCTGAAACACATTATCGCCTTTCTCAAGTGGCCGATCAAGGGACTCTGGGCTTAGGCGCGTGACCCGACCGCCCCCGCCTTTGTGATTTTTTTCCTCTGTTTGCCGAAAAGGAGATTCCCTGTCGGAATATTATCGCTTTTCTACGAGAAAAATGGCGTAAAAATTGATTTTAAACAGCGGTTGACATGCTTCGAAGTACGGTAATGGAATAATTAGAATTTTTTTGTCACGAATTGCGCCATGCGCCCGACCCTTCTTTACCATTTCGGATAGTGTCTGGAACGCACGAACAAAACGCCGCTATTCGGATATAACGATGGATTATTTTGGACCAAACCAACATTTGTTATTGAAGTAGCAGTCCTGGGAGTGCATTCTGACGAAGACAACAAAAGGTAATGAAACTTTTATAATAGTAAAGCTGATATTGGTGAGTGCTAAACTAAATAGCTAGCCCGTGATGCCTGGGCTATGTACTTAGAATATTGCAAAATGTGCTTTCACCAAAAAGCTATTTTAAAATCGGACATATCGAGTGCATAGAGGAGGTCTGTATCTATAATTCTTAAAATAATTGTTATGCTTTTTGTGAACGTTTATCGTGAGTAATTTAGTAAAATGTTAGCGAATTCCCCGGAAGTTTGCGGGGGGTATGCTAGTTCTGAACGTCACATGCTAATGTAAAAAGCTGGTTTTTGATATAAATATGAACTTGATTGAACAAAACATGCATGTATTGTATAACATAATGTCCTAGGGTTGTCATCTGATGAAGATCATAAAAGGTTAGTGCTGCATTTAGCTGTCTTCTGGGTTTTTGTGACATTATATGCTAGCTTGAAAAATGGGTGTCTGATTATTTCTGGCTTGGTACTCTGCTGACATAATCTAATGTTTTGCTTTCGTTGTAAAGCCTTTTTGAAATCGGACAGTGTGGTTAGATAAAGGAGAGTCTTATCTTTAAAATGCTGTGAAATAGTCATCTGTTTGAAAAATGTAAGTTTTTGTATTTTAGAGGAGTTTGTATTTCGCGCCACGCCCATCATTGGATATTGGAGCAGGTGTTCCGCTAGCGGAACGTCTAGATGTAAGAGGTTAATAATAAGAGCTTTGCAAAAGCACTTGACTTTCAATGATGCGCTATCTCTAATGAACCATTAAAAAGTGACTACACAAAAGTACAAAGAGCTTTTATAGCCAAGATACACCCCTTTCAACGTACATGACAAACCACAGATACATAGAATGGGTCACAAGGTTAAGTTTTGTATGAAATATATCTATAAAACATAGCAGACAGCAACTGCTGTATCAACAGTGTTCATTATATAGACCGGTGTCTGGTCCTCCTACTCCAAACTGGAACCGTCTCTCCCTGGTACGGTATAGAACAGAACCATTAGCTCATCCAATGGAATGCTCTTTAGGTGTTATTATCAAAAGACATCGTAAATCTCCTCTGTCAGTGCTCTCTCATAGAGGCCCGTCCTCAGTAAGACACACACACATATGTAGACAATGTTCCAAGCTGTCCTCTTCCCTTTCTGATATTCTGCATAGCACCAGGGACATGTGAAAGACAAGCCTGACCTCACCCCTCTCTGGGCCCCAAGTGACTGAGCCCCAGCTGAGGGAAGACGTGCAACTGTCAACACCAGAGTCCAAAGGGATACATTCTAATGACAAGTATCTCACATAAGCATATTATGCAAATAAAACATCTTAATTATCTATGCTACCCAACTAATTCTGATTAATCCGCCACACATGTTGTAAAACAAATGATAGTCCCACTAAGCTCAAACCAGATGGGATGGCGTATCGCTGCAGAATGCTGTGGTAGCCATGCTGGTTAAGTATGCCATGAATTCTAAATAAATCACAGACAGTGTCACCAGCAAAGCACCCCCACACCATCACACCTACTCTGCATCTCAATAAGACACAGAAGATCGAACCAAAAATCTCAAATGTGGACTCATAGTTTTGATGTCTTCACTATTTTTGCACAATGTAGAAAATAGTAAAAATGAATAAAACCCCTTGAATGAGTAGGTGTGTCCAACATTTTGACTGGTACTGTATATGTTGAAGAGGGTGGGGCTCAAGCTGCATCCCTGTCTCATCCCACGGCCCCTTCTCTCTCTCTTTCTACCTTCTCTCTCTCTTTCTCTCTCTCACTCTCTATTAATCCAATTCAATTCAAAGGCTTTTTTTGGCATGGGAAAAATATGTTAACATTTGCAAAGCATGTGAAATAGATAATAAACAAAAGTGAAATGAACAATAGAAATTAACAGTAAACATTACACTCACAATAGCTCCAAAAGAGTCAAGACATTTCAAATGTCATATCATGTGCAAATAGTTAAAGTACAAAAGGGAAAATAAATAAACAAAAATATGGGTTGTGTTTACAATGGTGTTTGTCCTTCACTGGTTGCCCTTTTCTTGAGACAACAGGTCACAAATATTGCTGTGATGGAACACTGTGGTATTTCACCCAGTAGATATGGGAGTTTACCAAATTAGATTTTTTTTAAAATTCTTTGTGGATCTGTGTAATCTGAGGGAAATATGTGTCTCTAATATGGTCATACATTTGGCAGGAGGTTAGGAAGTGCAGCTCAGTTTCCACCTCATTTTGTGGGCAGTGCGTACATAGCCTGTCTTCTCTTGAGAGCCAGGTCTGCCTACGGCAGCCTTTCTCAATAGCAAGGCTATGCTCACTGAGTCTGTACATAGTCAAAGCTTTCCTTAAGTTTGGGTCAGTCACAGTGGTCAGGTATTCTGCCACTGTGTACTCTCTGTTTAGGGCCAAATAGCATTCTAGTTTGCTGTTTTTTTGTTAATTCTTTCCAATGTGTCAAGTAGTCGATCTCTCTCTCTCTTTCCACCCCTCTCTTGTTCTCTCTTTCTCTCTCTGTCTCACTCTCTTTCTCTCGCTGTCCTCCATCTCTCCTTCTCTTTCTCTCCGTCTCTCTCTCTTTCGTCAGAGGGGAGGTCTGGAGAGAGAGATTGTCATGCCTGATGGATCACCCCAGACACTCAGACAAACCATCTCTGTCTTTCTACACACACACACACGCACGCACGCACGCACGCACGCACGCACGCACAGCACACACACACACACACACACACACACACACACACACACACACACACACACACACACACACACACACAGTGCCCTCCATAATTATTGGGACAGTGACCATTTTGTTTGTTATTTTGGCTCTGTTCTCCAGCACTTTGAGTTTGAAAGGATACAATGACTATGAGGTTAAAGTGCAGATATAGTCCTCCACGCTTCTATATTAATGTGGATGCTACCATGATTACGGACAGTCCTGAGTTAATCGTGAATAATGTTGAGTGAGAAAGTTACAGACACAGAAATATCATACCCACAAGACATGCTAACCTCTCACCATTACACTAACAGGGGAGGTTAGCATACCTCCAAGACATGCTAACCTCTCACCATTACACTAACAGGGGCGGTTAGCATACCTCCAAGACATGCTAACCTCTCCCCATCACAATAACAGGGGAGGTTAGCATACCTCCAAGACATGCTAACCTCTCACCATTACACTAACACGGGAGGGTAGAATTTTTTTACATATATATTTGTGCATCTGTAACTTTCTGACTCCAAAATGACACAATAAATTGTTTACAATTCATTTCTATTGGGCACCGAATAATCTAAACACAACCAAAACAAACAGCAAATGCAACCAACAAGTTTGTAGAGTCACAAGCTTGACGTAGTCATTGCATGCTAGTGTCATGATGTTGCCCTCTGGGTTTTCTATGCACCATCCCCCGACCTCTATACTTCTGACACAAGGCTGTGTGAAGGCGGTCGTAAATTCCAAAGAGAATGTCCTGCCTAACAGGCCACAGTAAAGAGACAGAGTGTTTTCATGGAGAGAACAAAGGATTCTTCCACCTCACAGAATTGGAGAACCGAACGACATTTATGTTCTGGAGAAGGTATAAAAGATCGGTGAAGATTCCAGCTATGAACTGGTCCGCTTGGTATAATTTTATGAAACCCATTAGAGACAATATGGCCATATTACCATACTAAGGTTTATATACTAGCCTCAGCGATGAGACTTACATCTAATGGTTGTATAAAATGATTTAATAAGATTAAAGCTATTTGGAATATGTTGAGATGCTATGTACTGATGTTAATGTGAGAGAATTGTATTTCTGTTCAAAGCTTAACTAAGTCATCGGCACGCCCCCAGGGACACAGACAGGACAAGGCGTCATGTGACAGCTTTTCTATATTCAGTATAAAATCCCCACCCAGAATTTCTTTCTTTAGACCAGCTTACCTCAGAAGAGAGAGCCAAGGTTTGACCATGCATCCCTCTACTGAACTTTAACCATACCACGTGGTTAAACTTTTAGACTATCAATACCGACAGAATAATAACAAGTCTTTGATATTAGTTACTAGTCTGCAGCTAGAAATTCGGTATCATTGAACGTGAAGACCGACGAAACATCCATTCTATAACGACATTAATGAATGTCGCTTTGAAAGATCCATTCTAACCAAGAGAGAGAGAGAGAGAGAGAGGGAACTCTCCAACAGAACGACCTCTCCAACAAGGATCCCGACGACACACTGAGCGTAAATATATATTGATTGCAATTGTTCCCGAATGAGTGAGCGTTCATGTGCAAAGGATTAGCATATCAATTGTTAATATTTATCAACTCTGTTGTGCCTTCTCAGCTGACCCCCCACTACTCTTTTGTTTAACAAGCCGCCATGCCGGTTTAGCCCACTAGGGCACATTCCTCCACCATTTTGTAACGATACCAACTGTTTTGTATGCTTTCTGTGAATTACTTAGTTTAGTAAATAAATGATTTTAAGACAATAGATGTATGGATGACTTAGTGAAGACTGGGTTCGTGCAGATAACAACAATTTACGATGTTTGGAATGAGACTGGACAAGGTAAAGAATACACCATTTAAACCAGAAGATAATCGGTCAGATACTATAATATAATATAATATATAATGTTATAATATAGGAAAGTTATATTAGGAAAATTATAACTTTGTCATCTGAATATTTTCCTTGGTGCCCCGATCTCCTAGTTAATTACAGTTAAACGATTAATCAGTTTAATCGCGTAATAATAATTACAGGGAGTTATTTGATAAACATGTCTTCAGTTTAATGGTGCCCAAAGACACGACACTAGGAATATGGGAGCAAATACTAAACGTTTCACTACTTTAACCTCCCTGGGCAAGGTGGGCTAGTCAACAGCCAGTGGAATCGCGTGGCGCGAAATACAAATACCTCATAAATGCTATAACTTCAATTTCTCAAACATATGACTATTTTACACCATTTTAAAGACAAGACTCTCGTTAATCTAACCACATTGTCCGATTTCAAAAAGGCTTTACAGCGAAAGCAAAACATTAGATTATGTCAGGAGAGTACCCTGCCAAAAATAATCACACAGCCATTTTCAAAGCAAGCATATATGTTACAAAAATCAAAACCACAGCTAAATGCAGCACTAACCTTTGATGATCTTCATCAGATGACACTCCTAGGACATTATGTTATACAATACACGCATGTTTTGTTCAATCAAGTTCATATTTATATAAAACAACAGCTTTTTACTTTAGCATGTGATGTTCAGAACTAGCATACCCACCGCAAACTTCCGGTGAATTTACAAAATTACTCACGATTAAGGTTCACAAAATACATAACAATTATTTTAAGAATTATAGATACAGAACTCCTTTATGCAATCGCGGTGTCAGATTTTAAAATAGCTTTTCGGCGAAAGCACATTTTGCAATATTCTAAGTAGATAGCCCAGCCATCACGGCTAGCTAATTTGACACCCACCAAGTTTGGCCCTCACCAAACTCAGATTTACTATAAGAAAAATGTGATTACCTTTGCTGTTCTTCGTCAGAATGCACTCCCAGGACTTATACTTCTAACAACACAAATGTTGTTTTGGTTCCAAATAATCCATAGTTATAATCAAATAGCTCCGTTTTGTTCGTGCGTTCAGGTCAGTATCCGAAGGGTGACGCGCGAGCGCATTTCGTGACAAAAAAATTCTAAATATTCCAATACCGTACTTCGAAGCATGTCAAACGCTGTTTAAAATCAATTTTTATGCTATTTTTCTCATAAAATAGCGATAATATTCCAACCAGGCAACGTTGTATTCATTCAAAGACTTAAAGAAAAACATGGAGTCGTCTCGTGGACGCACATCTCCAGTGTCATTGTTCCCTGCCTGACCACTCACAAAAACTCCTGCTGTTTTTTGCCCAGAGACTGCAGAGACGTCATTCCACTTTCTGGCGCCTTCTGAGAGCCAATGGAAGCCTTAGAAAATGTCACGTTACAGCAGAGATGCTGTATTTTTGATAGAGATGCCACAGAAAGGAGAACAAATTGTCAGACAGGGCACTTCCTGTATGGAATCTTCTCAGGTTTTGGCCTGCCATATGAGTTCTGTTATACTCACAGACACCATTCAAACAGTTTTAGAAACTTTAGAGTGTTTTCTATCCAAATCTACTAATTATATGCATATTCTCGTTTCTGGGCAAGAGTAGTAACCAGTTTAAATCGGGTATGTTTTTTATCCGGCCGTGCAAATACTGCCCCCTAGCCCCAACAGGTTTACACATATAGTTGAATATGTCCCAATAATTTTGGTCTTCTAAAATGGGGGGACTATGTACAAAAAAAAATATTGCTTCACTGGCTCAACAATTACGGAGAGTGCACTGTACTACACTTAGAAAAAAAAGGTGCTATCTAGAACCTAAAATGGTTCTTCGGCTGTCCCTATAGGAGAACCCTTTTTGTTTCCATTTAGAACTCTTTTGGTTCCAGGTAGAACCCTATTGGGTTCCATGTAGAACCCTTTCCCCAGAGGATTCTACATGAAACCCAAATTGAGTTCTTCCTGGAACCAAAAAGGATTCTACCTGGAACCAAAAAAGATTCTACCTGGAACCAAAAAGGATTCTACTTGGAACCAAAAAAGATTCTACCTGGAACCAAAAATGATTCTCCTATGGGGACATCCAAAGAACCCTTTTGGATCCATTTTTTCTAAGAGCGTAGGTCAGGAAAAGAGTGGGATACATGAGAGGAAAAGAGGGAAAGAGAAAGAGAGAGCAAGACAGAAAAAAGAGGAGACAGTGATAGGTAGAAAGAGAGGAGGGGAAGAATCAATATTTAATATATAAAGCGGACGACCATAAACTACAAGACTTTTATTTATTATGCCCCTAGAGATAACACACACACACACATGCACGAACGCACGCACGCACGCAAACACGCGCGCACGCACACACGCACGCACACACAAATGCGCGCACACACACACGCACGCACACACAAATGCACACACACACACACACAAATGCACACACACACACACACACAAACACACACAAATGTACGCACACACACACACACACACACACAAATGCACGCACGCCACACACACACACAGAAATGCACTCACACACACACACACATACACACAAATGCACACACACACAAACACATGCACAGAAATGCACTCACACACAAACACATGCACGCACACACACGCACGCACGCGCACGCAGATGCACACACACAAATGCGCACACAAACACACACACACACACACAAACACACACACACACACAAATGCACACACACACACACACACACACACACAAATGCACGCACACACACTGAGCCTTCTGTTTCTCCAGAGCAACCAGATTCAAGACTTAGACTAAAACTCTATTCATTTAAGAGCAAAGAAATCTTACATGGGGGAGATGGAGATGGAGAGATGACAGAGGGGAGGAGAGGTGATGGAGAGATGACAGAGGGGAGGAGAGGAGATGGAGAGATGACAGAGGAAGAGGAGATGGAGAGATGACTGAGAGGAGAGGAGATGGAGAGATGACAGAGGAGTGGAGATGGAGAGATGACAGAGGAAGAGGAGATGGAGAGATGACAGAGGGGAGGAGAGGAGATGGAGAGATGACAGAGGGGAGGAGAGGAGATGGAGAGATGACAGAGGAAGAGGAGATGGAGAGATGACTGAGAGGAGAGGAGATGGAGAGATGACAGAGAGGAGAGGAGATGGAGAGATGACAAAGGAGAGGAGATGGAGAGATGACAGAGGGGAGGAGATGGTGAGATGACAGAGGTGAGGAGAGGAGATGGAGAGATGACAGAGGGGAGGAGATGGTGAGATGACAGAGGTGAGGAGAGGAGATGGAGGGCCGTCAGAAGAGTGGCCAGGGCAGTGTTTCTCAATCTTGGTCCTGGGAACCTAAATGGGTGCACATTGCAGTTTTTGCCCTAGCCCCAACATACCTGATTCAAATGAAAGGCTTAATCATGAGGTGATTGGTTGAATCAGGTGTGTGAGTGGTAATGAAAGGCTTAATCATGAGGTGATTGTTAGAATCAGGTGTGTGAGTGGTAAAGAAAGGCTTAATCATGAGGTGATTGGTTGAATCAGGTGTGTGAGTGGTAATGAAAGGCTTAATCATGAGGTGATTGGTTGAATCAGGTGTGTGAGTGGTAGGGTGGCATGTGGAGCTCATCCCTCCTCTTTCACCTGGAAACATTAATGTCAACGTAACAAACTAGGTCACATCTGGCACAGGATCAGTGATGCATTCAATATGTCCATACTGTCTATACACACCATTATATACTGTCTATACTGTCTATAGACACCATTAAATACAGTCTATACACACCCATTAAATATACAGTCTATACTGTCTATAGACACCATTAAATACAGTCTATACACACCATTATATACAGTCTATAGACACCATTATATACTGTCTATACTGTCTATAGACACCATTATTACACACCATTATATACAGTCTATACTGTCTATAGACACCATTAAATACAGTCTATACACACCATTATATACAGTCTATAGACACCATTATATACTGTCTATACTGTCTATAGACACCATTATATACTGGCTATACACACCATTATATACTGGCTATACACACCATTATATACTGTCTATATTGTCTATACACACCATTATATACAGTCTATAGACACCATTATATACTGCCTATACACACCATTATATACTGTCTATATTGTCTATACACACCATTATATACAGTCTATAGACACCATTATATACTGTCTATACACACCATTACATACTGTCTATACACACCATGATATACTGTCTATACTGTCTATACACACCATTATATACTGTCTATACACACCATGATATACAGTCTATACTGTCTATAGACACCATTATATACTGTCTATACACACCATTATATACTGTCTATACACACCATTATATACTGTCTATATTGTCTATACACACAATTATATACTGTCTATAGACACCATTACATACTGTCTATACACACCATTATATACTGTCTATACTGTCTATACACACCATTATATACTGTCTATAGACACCATTATATACTGTCTATACTGTCTATAGACACCACTATATACTGTCTATACTGTCTATAGACACCATTATATACTGTCTATACTGTCTATAGGCACCATTATATACTGTCTATACACACACCATTATATACCGTCTATACTGTCTATACACACCATTATATACTGTCTATAGACACCATTATATACTGTCTATTCACACCATTATCAAATCAAAATCAAATGTATTTATAAAGCCCTTCTTACATCAGCTGATATCTCAAAGTGCTGTACAGAAACCCAGCCTAAAACCCCAAACAGCAAGCAATGCATGTGTAGAAGCACGTTATATACTGTCTATACACACTATTATATACTATTTATACACACCATGATATACTGTCTATACACACCATTATATACTGTCTATACTGTCTATACACACCATTAAATAATGTATATAGACTCCATTATATACTGTCTATACACACCATTATATACTGCCTATACACACCATTATATACTGTCTATACTGTCTATACACACCATTTTTATACAGTCTATAGACACCATTATATACTGTCTATACACACCATTATATACTGTCTATAGACACCATTATATACTGTCTATACACACCATTATATACTGCCTATACACACCATTATATACTGTCTATACTGTCTATACACACCATTTTATACAGTCTATAGACACCATTATATACTGCCTATACACACCATTATATACTGTCTATACTGTCTATACACACCATTTTATACAGTCTATAGACACCATTATATACTGCCTATACACACCATTATATACCTGTCTATAGACACCATTATTGTCACACCCTGATCTGTTTCACCTGTCTTTGTGCTTAAACACTTCCATTTTCCGGTCACAACTTGCAGACTTGTTTACGTGCTGCTGTGCGTTTTGTTGCCAATCTTATTTTGCTACCTGACAACTTTACGGTTTTTACTTTTTGAATACCGTTTATATTTTTTGTTTTTCCCTCACTCAACTTTTTTCATTCAACTTTTTCACCCCGGAGGTTTTATCTGGACATGGTTCGTCAGGACTTCAAACAGCCGAAGCTAAGTAACATTAACATGATGCCTTCTAATTGCAGTCGTTGTACTTATAATATACAGGAGAACGATCGCCTTACGGCGAGGATAGCTGGGCTGCAAGCCCAGCTTCAGACGCAATCGTTAGGCAAGGGTAATTTCAGTGTAGGAAAGGATGAAACAGCGTCTGTGCCACCAGTAAGTACAGATAGTAACGTTAGTATAAACCCCCTCGCACGGTCCCCGCAGCCGGACAACTTTCTCATGGCTTCTGGAGGGAAACGCTGTAGGAATGCTCAACCGGTGTCGCTTATTCAGCCGACAGAAACTTTCAACCGGTACTCCCCATTAAGCGAGTCGGAGTCGGAGGCCGAAACTTCTCTGGTCTCTGCTCCTCCCGTTGTGGGGTCTGAGACGCCGACGGCTCCCACCATTAGCTCTGACAAATTGAAAACCCTAGTCATTGGCGACTCCATTACCCACAGTATTAGACTAAAAACGACTCATCCATCGATCATACACTGTTTACCAGGGGGCAGGGCTACCGACGTTAAGGCTAATCTAAAGACGGTGCTGGCTAAAGCTATAACTGGCGAGTGTAGAGAGTATAGAGATATTGTTATCCACGTCGGCACCAACGATGTTAGGATGAATCAGTCAGAGGTCACCAAGCGCAACATAGCTTCAGCGTGTAAATCAGCCAGAAAGATGTGTCGGCATCGATTAATTGTCTCTGGCCCCCTCCCAGTTAGGGGGAGTGATGAGCTCTACAGCAGAGTCTCACAACTCAATCGCTGGTTGAAAACTGTTTTCTGCCCCTCCCAAAAGATAGAATTTGTTTCTGGGACTCACCCACAAACAGGACCAAGCCTGGCCTGTTGAGGAGTGACGGACTCCATCCTAGCTGGAGGGGTGCTCTCATCTTATCTACGAACATAGACAGGGCTCTAACTCCTCTAGCTCCACAATGAAATAGGGTGCAGGCCTGGCAGCAGGCTGTTAGCCAGCCTGCCAGCTTAGTGGAGTCTGCCACTAGCACAGTCAGTGTAGTCAGCTCAGCTTTCCCCATTGAGACCGTGTCTGTGCCTCGATCTAGGTTGGGCAAAATTAAAAATGGCGGTGTTCGCTTTAGCAATCTCACTAGTATAAAGACCTCCTCCATTCCTGCCATTATTGAAAAAGATTGTGATACCTCACATCTCAAAATTGGGTTACTTAATGTTAGATTCCTCACTTCCAAGGCAGTTATAGTCAATGAACTAATCACTGATCATAATCTTGATGTGATTGGCCTGACTGAAACATGGCTTAAGCCTGATGAATTTACTGTGTTAAATGAGGCCTCACCCCCTGGTTACACTAGTGACCATATCCCCCGCTCATCCCGCAAAGGTGGAGGTGTTGCTAACATTTATGATAGCAAATTTACATTTACCCCCAAAAAAACAACAACGACGTTTTCGTCTTTTGAGCTTCTAGTCATGAAATCTATGCAGCCTACTCAATCACTATTTATAGCTACTGTTTACAGGCCTCCTGGGCCATATGCAGCGTTCCTCACTGAGTTCCCTGAATTCCTATCGGACCTTGTAGTCATCGCAGATAATATTCTAATTTTTGGTGACTTTAATTTTCACATGGAAAAGTCCACAGACCAACTCCAAAAGGCTTTCGGAGCCATCATCGACTCAGTGGGTTTTGTCCAACATGTCTCTGGACCTACTCACTGCCACAGTCATACTCTGGACCTAGTTTTGTCCCATGGAATAAATGTTGTGGATCTTAATGTTTTTCCTCATAACCCTGGACTATCGGACCACCATTTTATTACGTTCGCAATCGCAACAAATAATCTGCTCAGACCCCAACCAAGAAGCATTAAAAGTCGTGCTATAAATTCTCAGACAACCGAAAGATTCCTTGATGCCCTTCCAGACTCCCTCTGCCTACCCAAGGACGTCAGAGGACAAAAATCAGTTAACCACCTAACCGAGGAACTCAATTTAACCTTGCGCAATACCCTAGATGCAGTTGCACCCCTAAAAACTAAAAACATTTGTCATAAGAAACTAGCTCCCTGGAAAACAGAAAATACACGAGCTCTGAAGCAAGCTTCCAGAAAATTGGAACTGAAATGGCGCCACACCAAACTGGAAGTCTTCCGACTAGCTTGGAAAGACAGTACCGTGCAGTATCGAAGAGCCCTCACTGCTGCTCGATCATCCTATTTTTCCAACTTAATTGAGGAAAATAAGAACAATCCGAAATTTCTTTTTGATACTGTCGCAAAGTTAACTAAAAAGCAGCATTCCCCAAGAGAGGATGGCTCTCACTTCAGCAGTGATGAATTCATGAACTTCTTTGAGGAAAAGATCATGATCATTAGAAAGCAAATTACGGACTCCTCTTTAAATCTGCGTATTCCTCCAAAGCTCCGTTGTCCTGAGTCTGCACAACCCTGCCAGGACCTAGGATCAAGGGAGACACTAAAGTGCTTTAGTACTATATCTCTTGACACAATGATGAAAATAATCATGGCCTCTAAACCTTCAAGCTGCATACTGGACCCTATTCCAACTAAACTACTGAAAGAGCTGCTTTCTGTGCTTGGACCTCCTATGTTGAACATAATAAACGGCTCTCTATCCACCGGATGTGTACCAAACTCACTAAAAGTGGCAGTAATAAAGCCTCTCTTGAAAAAGCCAAATCTTGACCCCGAAATTATAAAAAACTATCGGCCTATATCGAATCTTCCATTCCTCTCAAAAATTTTAGAAAAAGCTGTTGCGCAGCAACTCACTGCCTTCCTGAAGACAAACAATGTATACGAAACGCTTCAGTCTGGTTTTAGACCCCATCATAGCACTGAGACTGCACTTGTGAAGGTGGTAAATGACCTTTTAATGACGTCAGACCGAGGTTCTGCATCTGTCCTCGTGCTCCTAGATCTTAGTGCTGCTTTTGATACCATCGATCACCACATTCTTTTGGAGAGATTGGAAACCCAAATTGGTCTACATGGACAAGTTCTGGCCTGGTTTAGGTCTTATCTGTCGGAAAGATATCAGTTTGTCTCTGTGAATGGTTTGTCCTCTGACAAATCAACTGTAAATGTTGGTGTTCCTCAAGGTTCCGTTTTAGGACCACTATTGTTTTCACTATATATTTTACCTCTTGGGGATGTCATTCGAAAACATAATGTTAAATTTCACTGCAATGCGGATGACACACAGCTGTACATTTCAATGAAACATGGTGAAGCCCCAAAATTGCCCTCGCTAGAAGCCTGTGTCTCAGACATAAGGAAGTGGATGGCTGCAAACTTTCTACTCTTAAACTCGGACAAAACAGAGATGCTTGTTCTAGGTCCCAAGAAACAAAGAGATCTTCTGTTGAATCTGACAATTAATCTGGATGGTTGTACAGTCGTCTCAAATAAAACTGTGAAGGACCTCGGCGTTACTCTGGACCCTGATCTCTCTTTTGAAGAACATATCAAGACTGTTTCAAGGACAGCTTTTTTGCATCTACATAACATTGCAGAAATCAGAAACTTTCTGTCCAAAAATGATGCAGAAAAATTAATCCATGCCTTTGTTACTTCTAGGTTGGACAACTGCAATGCTCTACTTTCCGGCTACCCGGATAAAGCACTAAATAAACTTCAGTTAGTGCTAAATACGGCTGCTAGAATCCTGACTAGAACCCAAAAATTGGATCATATTACTCCAGTGCTAGCCTCCCTACACTGGCTTCCTGTTAAGGCAAGGGCTGATTTCAAGGTTTTACTGCTAACCTACAAAGCATTACATGGGCTTGCTCCTACCTATCTTTCTGATTTGGTCCTGCCGTACATACCTACACGTACGCTACGGTCACAAGACGCGGGCCTCACAATTGTTCCAAGATTTTCTAAGCAAACAGCTGGAGGCAGGGCTTTCTCCTATAGAACTCCATTTTTATGGAATAGTCTGCCTACCCATGTGAGAGACGCAGACTCTGTCTCAACCTTTAAGTCTTTACTGAAGACACATCTCTTCAGTAGGTCCTATGATTAAGTGTAGTCTGGCCCAGGGGTGTGAAGGTGAACGGAAAGGCTCTGGAGCAACGAACCACCCTTGCTGTCTCTGCCTGGGCGGTTTCCCCTCTTTCCACTGAGATTCTCTGCCTCTACCCCTATTACGGGGGCTGAGTCACTGGCTTACTGGTGTTCTTCCATGCCGTCCCTGGGAGGGGTGCGTCACTTGAGTGGTTTGAGTCACTGACGTGGTCTTCCTGTCTGGGTTGGTGCCCCCCCTTGGGCTGTGCCGTGGCGGAGATCTTTGTGGGCTATACTCGGCCTTGTCCAGGGATGGTATGTTGGTGGTTGGAGATATCCCTCCAGTGGTGTGGAGGCTGTGCTTTGGCAAAGTGGGTGGGGTTATATCCTACCTGTTTGGCCCTGTCCGGGGGTTTCATCCGATGGGGCCACAGTGTCTCCTGACCCCTCCTGTCTCAGCCTCCAGTATTTATGCTGCAGTAGTTTATGTGTCGGGGGCTAGGGTCAGTCTGTCACATCTGGAGTATTTCTCTTGTCTTTTCCTGTGTCCTGTGTGAATTTAAATATGCTCTCTCTAATTCTCTCTTTCTCTCTCTCGGAGGACCTGAGCCCTAGGACCATGCCTCAGGACTACCTGGCTTGATGACTCCTTGCTGTCCCCAGTTCACCTGGCCGTGCTGCTGCTCCAGTTCCAACTGTTCTGCCTGCAGCTATGGAACCCTGACCTGTTCACCGGACGTGCTACCTGTCCCAGACCTGTTGTCCCAGACCTGCTGGAACCCTGACCTATTCACCAGATGTGCTACCTGTCCCAGACCTGCTGTTTTCAACTCTCTAGAGACAGCAGGAGCGGTAGAGATACTCTCAAAGATCGGCTATGAAAAAGCCAACTGACACCTACTCTTGTGTTACTGACTTGTTGCACCTCGACAACTACTATGATTATTATTATTTGACAATGCTGGTCATTTATGAACATTTGAACATCTAGGCCATGTGCTGTTATAATCTCCACCCAGCACAGCCAAAAGAGGACTGGCCAACCATTATAGCCTGGTTCCTCTCTAGGTTTCTTCCTGGGTTTTGGCCTTTCTAGGGAGTTTTTCCTAGCCACCGTGCTTCTACACCTGCATTGCTTGCTGTTTGGGGTTTTAGGCTGGGTTTCTGTACAGCACTTTGAGATATCAGCTGATGTAAGAAGGGCTATATAAATTTGATTTGATTTGTCTCCACCGCCCCTCAGGTGTCGCCCATTTTCCCCATTATCCCCAGTGTATTTATATCGGTGTTCTCTGTGTGTCTGTTGCCAATTCGTTTTGTTTCGTCAAGCCTACCAGCGTTTTTCCCGTGCTCCTGTCTTTCTCTAGTTCCTGTTTTCTAGTTTTCCCGGTTTTGACCATTCTGCCTGCTCTGACCCAGAGGCTGCCTGCCGTTCCGTACCATTCGGACTCTGCTCTGGATTACTGACCTGTCGTTTGCCTGCCCTCCCCTCCTGTTTTTGTAATAAACTTTTGTTACTTCAAAACTGTCTGCATCTGGGTCTTCTCCTGAGCCCTGACAGTACGAACTGGCCCTGACGGACCCAGCAGACTCGGACCAGCTTCGCAATGCTGTCTCCTCCCAAGGAGCCACCATTGGAAGGCATGAGGAGTTTCTTCGTGGTCTTATGGAAGGGTTCCAGACCTTGGCCGAATGCCATGATCAAGCGTTGAACACATTGCTGGAGCAATTCCATGGGTTATCTGTTAGGCAGCCTACCACGACGGTAACCTCTCAGCCCCTCAGTAACCCAGCTGTCAGCAGCACGGCCACCACGGTTTCCAGAGAACCCCGCTTACCTCCCCCGGAACACTTCAGACAGCTCGAAGATAGCATACCTCATCACGCTGATGTGAGGGAGGGCCTTCGCCTGGGCTACGGCCGTGTGGGAATAACAGTCGGCTGTATGCTTCAGTCTGGAGGAGTTCGATGGCGGAGGTGAAGAGAGTATTCTGTTCTCTATTGTCCGGGAGTTACTCCAGCTTCGGCAAGACTCCCGCAGTGTGGCAGACTATGCAGTGGATTTCTGCACATTGGCAGCTAAGAGTGCCTGGAACCTAGAATCGCTGTTCAACACGTTCCTGCACGGATTATCAGAGGAAGTGAAGGGCGAGCTAGCAGCCCAGGAACTACTGATAAATCGTGACTCACTCAATAGCTTTGATGGTCAAAGCAATTGAGCTAGTCACAATTTATCGGTAGTTCCTGGGCGTTGAACACACAAGATCGATGGGCCGTAGCAGCCCACCAGATCGATGGGCTGCTACGGGAACGTAGGAAGGAGAGGAGGTCCAATTCCACCTCGCCTCCAAGGCATCCGGGAAGTCCCCAACGTCTACATGGCCGGTAGGACCAAAGGCTACCTGAGTTCCCCCGACAGTCTCCGAAGCCTGCCGATTCACCTCTTCCTGAACCAATTCAACTAGGCAGAGCTAGGCTGTCCCCAGCCGAACGTCTACACAAAGAGTTGCCTGTATTGCGGGACTACTGGTCATTTTGTGTCCTCCTGTCCACTAAAAGACCAGGCTCACCGGTAGGGGCGAGTACTCTGGTGGGCCATACGGAGAACTTTTCCTCTCCCCTTACTCGCACCGCTCTCCACGCCATCCTGCCGGGGGGGACCAGTTGAAATCTCTCCGGGTACTCATTGACTCTGGGGCTCGATGAGAGTTTTATGGACGCCTCCCTGGCATCCGAGCTGGGCATCTCCATTCAGCCCCTCTCCATTCCCATGGACGTTAGAGTGCTGTACGGGTGCTCTATAGGCCGGGTCAACCACAATTCCACTCCCATCAACTTACGAGTGTCAGTGAACCACAGCGAGGCAATCCAATTCATGCTAATTAAGTCTCCTCAGGTTTCCGTGGTATTTGGATTCTCTTGGCTCCAGCGACACAATACCATCACAGTGCCATTATGAGCTGTTCTGCCACACCCATTGCCTGAAGTCAGCACAGCCTGCCCCCGGGACGTCTTCCTGTGGGCTCGGAAGTTGCCCCGGACCTCTCCGCCATTCCCGCAGAGTACCAGGACCTCCGGGAGGTTTTCAGTAAGGCCCGGGCCACTTCACTTCCTCCGCACTGGTTTACCTACTGACTGGTTTACCCACTGACTGGTTC